>NC_133217.1:9791338-10008838 GCF_040436345.1 Pagrus major | reverse complement strand
CTCCCCCCACTTTTTCCTAAGGTATTAAACCGTTTGCCCACCCTCGCGTACCAGCGTACTGAAATGGAGCGCACCTCAGTCCCCCATACATGAACTTATAACACTTTGTAGAAGGGCGCTTTATAAAGTTCACTCCATTGACTTGTATTAGTTCACGGGGCAGAGCTGCCTCCTTCAATATGGCGGCGACGTCAACGTACGGTCCAGCGCTCAATGAGGCGTCTATGTATATATGTCTACGGCTGTGTCCGAAATCACTCACTACTCCCTATATAGTGCACTGCATAGTGAGTACGCCATTTTGTAGTGCTGTCTGAATGTCTATCCCACAATGCATCGCGAAAAGTAGTGTACAACCGATGGTCACTAACTAAGCAATATTTACCATCATGCATTGCGCTGAGAGAAAAATGGCGGACGAACGCATTATTCATGTGTGTTTTTGTATGAACAATTTTTAACTTATGTATTCATGTATGTTTTTATGAGCTACTGGATACCTGAATTTCCCCTAAGGGATGAATAAAGTATCTATCAATTTATCCATCCATCTTATCTGATTTAAGAACAAAGTTGTGCCATGTCTGTTTCCACAGGAGGGGGTGTAGTCCGACAATACGAGTGAATTATTGACACTGACAATACAATAATGATTTAGATGTCTTGTATAAATGTAAAATCCTTCATCTTTATACTTACAATGTGATGACGTCTTACTAGATTAGCAAGAGCCGCAAATCTCACTCTTCTTTGTCTTGTTTGTTGGATTCTTATTCTTTTTCTGATCAAAATCATCTGGATGATGGTGAGTAAGAACACATAAATGTATGTTTGGTGGCATTTTTGGGAGCTCTGAGACTCGTATGAAATTGCGAGGTAAATGGAGTCTAACTAGCTCTTTGATCGCACAGTACAAGATAAAAGAGACAAAAGATGTGCCGCGAAAATGGTGTGTATATATACACATACATGTATATAGTATATATATTTTAAATATAAATATAATTGGGATGTACATGAAAATGCTTGTGTTTTGACTCAATATTAACGGGATACTTTTTAAATACTCATTTTAATATATTTAAGTATTTATTATGGATAGTCCACAACCGGCGTTGATGTATGACATTTCAACTGTGTGACAGCAGTGACGTAATTAACGGCGCCTGAGTAGTGTCATAAGCTGTGTCTCAATTCAGGGGCTGCATCCTTCGAAGGGCGCATTTGAAGGCCAATTGCGTCACAACGCTACGTGAAGACTGTCCCAATTCGAAGGCTCCTTCAAATGCACCCCACAAATGCGGCCTTTTTCCCCCTCTTTTTGGAGGACGCACCGCTACTATCCTTCGCGGCCTCCCATATCCCAAGATCCTTTGCGCGCCTGAAACAGAAGAAAGAAAGAAGGAAAATGGTGACATCAGGTGGTGTAGATTGTCACTTTCGTGGGCCTGGGCAGCAGAAATCGTGACGTAAGGGTAAGGGGCGGGAACATCTGGTGACGCAACCAGGAAATGCTCCGAAGGCTAGACCGTCCCATTTAACAACGGTGGACGCGCCTTTGGAAGGTACCTCCAAAAGACTTGCCTTCGGAGGCCGCAAAGGCCGCGTCCTTCGAAGGATGCAGCCCCTGAATTGAGACACAGCTTCAATTCAGGGGCTGCATCCTTCAAAGGTACCTCTGAAGGTGAGTCCTTTGGATGTACCTTCGAAAGCCGCATCCACCGTTGTTAAATGGGACGGAGCATTTCCTGGTTGCATCACCAGATGTTCCCGCCCCTTACCCTTACGTCACGATTTCTGCTGCCCAGGCCCACGAAAGTGACAATCTACACCACTTGATGTCACCATTTTCCTTTTTTCTTTCTTCTGTTTCGGGCGCAAAGGATCTTGGGATATGGGAGGCCGCGAAGGATAGTAGCGGTGCGTCCTCCAAAAAGAGGGAAAAGAAGGCGCATTTGTAGGGTGCATTTGAAGGAGCCTTCGAATTGGGACAGCCTTCGCGCAGCGTTGTGACGCAATTGGCCTTCAAATGCGCCCTTCGAAGGATGCAGCCCCTGACTTGAGACACAGCCCGAAGGTGCTTTTTTCTCTCTGCCAATGAGCTCCCTATATAGTCCACTATGTTGGACTCCCTGTGTAGTGGCTAGGGAGTAGGGAATGAGTGAGTGATTTCGGACACAGCCTAAGATCTACACCACTTGATGTCGCCATTTTCTTTCTTTCTTTCTTTCTTTCTTCTGTTTCGGGCACGCAAAGAATCTTGGGATATGGGAGGCCGTGAAGGATAGTAGCGGTGCATCCTCCAAAAAGACAAAAAGAGGGAAAAGAAGGCTGCATTTGTGGGGTCCATTTGAAAGAGTCTTCGAATTGGGACAGCCTTTGCACGGCGTGGTGATGTAATTGGCCTTCAAATGTGTCCTCTGAAGGATGCAGCCCCTGAATTGGGACACAGCCACTGAGGAGTAACTCCACTTCAGTGTCAGTCCACACATATGACTCTCCCGCAAGGTGCCATTGTTGTTGTTGTGCCTTTTCTGGTAATTACGTCAGGCCAAGTTGGCTTTACAGTAGAGGTTATCTCGCCACCTGTTGCTTTGGCGTGCGCTTGACATCGCTTCACAGCCTGTGTTTGCATTTTCATATGGACAGAGATTTTTTTTAAATACTGTTGGTGTGGACAGGAAATTTTTGGAGATGTTTTTTTGAACATTCTTTTTATTCAACATTTTCAAAATTATAACAGTCCAGCACAGTGTATATACACATTATATGAGATATGTAGCAAATACAGAATACATCCACAGCAATGATCTCAAAAGTCCTTATTAGGTCTAACATTTCAGGCAGTATTGCACCAATACAATCTGACATGGAAAAAAGTCTTTTTGATCATCCTCTTCTTCTGAATCCTCTCTGACTTTATCAGTCACTGTAGTTTTCCTTTTTGGTTTCACAGGTGGGCGCACTTCAGCTTCCAGCGGCAGGTGATCACATGGTAAAAGGAGGTTTCGATGCAGAATCCTAGACTTTCCTTTGCCATGTTCAGGTCTCAGCTCATAAATGGGGACATCCTCTCCCACTTGCCGAACTACAGTATGGATAGTGTCTTCCCAGTGATTCCTCAATTTTCCAGGTCCACCACGGGGGGTCATGTTACGCACTAACACACGGTCACAACACTGAACTCACTGAACTTCACCTTGCTATCATATATCCTCTTGTTTCTCTGAGCAGATTTGTGTGCATTCTCTCTTGCAATAGCGTATGCCTGTTGCATTCCTTGCTTCCACTGTTCAACATACTCACGGTGACTACAACTTCCTGCTTTGGGGGGCAAGTTGAACAACATATCAATGGGTAGTCTTGGAGAACGGCCGTACAGTAGGTAAAATGGGGAAAAGCCTGTTACCTCTGTGCGTGTGCAGTTATAAGCAAATATGAGCTTATTCAGAGAGTCTTTCCAGTTCATCTTGTCTCTGTCTGTGAGAGTCTAAAGCATCTTAACGTTCAATTAAAACGTTCTACCTGGCTGTTTCCTTGTGGGTGGTAAGGGGTAGTCCTTGATCTGGCCACACTACAGTATTTGCTCAGCTGTGAGAAGAGTTGATTTTCAAACTCACCTCCCTGATCGTGGTGAATGTGTGTTGGAAATCCAAATTTCAGAGCGTAATCATTGAATATTTTATCAGCCACTGTTTTCCCAGACTTTGTTGTTGTAGGGTACACCTGTGCAAAATGTGTAAAATGATTCGCAATCACTAGTGTATACTCATAGCATTTATCAAGATGAAGGAAGTCCACTGACACAAGTTCAAATGGCTGGGTGGTGGCAATGTTTGTAAGAGGGGCCCTTGTCTCTCGGCTAGGCTTCTTTTGTTTCAGGCAAGTACAGCTCAGCTCATAACATATTGCTCTATTTGCTGCTGCATGTATGGCCAGAAAAAACGGTCTCTAATCAGCGATACTGTCCTGTCAATGCCTTGGTGCCCCATCTGGTTGTGTAGTTCCTTTAATGCTGTGGTTTTGCGTTTGTCAGGCAGAACCAGTTGTTTTCTTTGGGCTGTCTTTCTCCAGAGGACTCCATTTTCATCCACCTCCAGTTTATCCCATTCCCGGAGCAGACGACGGCTCTGTGCATTGAGTTTTCTCAGTTCTTTTTTTTTTTTTTTTTGATCAAAATTTTATTTTGTTTTTCAAAAAGAAAATTAGAGAGACATAGTAAATGATACAGGGCACAAGGGGGTGTGATAAATGGACAATATACAATAGTCACAAACAAGACGAAACACAAAAAAAAAAGGATTAAAAAATGAAAGATAAATAAGTAAATATATATAAAAAAAAGGGGGGGGGAGGAAGGGGGGGACAGAACCAGAGCAGATAAAAAATTTTCTTAAAAAAAGAAGGAGGGAAAAATTAATGTAAAAAGATGCTCTGATACCACATAACAATAACAAATACATTACAGACAGGGTTCACACTCACAAAGACAACCACCGACAAAACAAACAAGACAGACAAGGCCTGTGGGTTTAGACAACCCTAATAATAAAATAAAAATAATTAAATAAATCAGTAATAATTGTCAAATAAGCTGTGATGCGCTAATTTTCTGAATGTGCTCAATGGCCTTAGACCAGGTCAGAAGGGAATCGAATTTAGCACTATTGATTCTGGCAGTAGATCTTTCCAGCAAACAAATATCAAAAAATAAATTAATCCAAAGTTTCTTTAGAGGGATAGCAGGTTCAAACCAGTTTTTTATAATAGACTTTTTAGTTGCAGTGGAAGCTGCCATTAAGATCCGCTTCTCCTGAAAAGAGAGAGACACATTGGGATTATACCCCAGTAAATAAAGAGCAGGACAAGTAGGAAGAGATTTACTAATAATTTTGCTAACAATATTATTTACATATTCCCAGAAAGCATTGATCAAGGGACAGTGCCAGAACATATGAAGGTAATCCCCTTTCACTGAGTTCGGACAGTTGGGGCAAGCATCCTTATCTGTCAAATTCAATTTGAATCTGCGCTCAGGGGTGAAGTAAAATTTGTGAATAAACTTGAAATGAATTAGTTGATGAGCTAAATTCTTTGATGATGAAAATAGATTAGTCCATATTGTATGCCAGTCACAAACCAGATCAAGAGATTGGCAAAAGAATTCCCAGCTATGTAAAACAGGAAGGGGTTTAACACCAGTTGAAACAAGCTTTGTATAGATCTGAGAAACTAGTTTGGACTTTGAAGAGAACAGTGCTGTTATTGGATGAAAGCCAGGAAAGACATCCCAAGGAACCCCATAGGTTTTTAAGGCAGTGCGGAGTTGAAGGTAAAGAAACCATGAGGAACCTGGGATGGAAAAAGAATTTTTGAGGTCTTGAAAGGATCGGAGACCTTGGTCATCGTTTTCTCAGTTCTTGACACAAGGGCCTCACTCCAGACAACTTGCACTGCAAAACTGGTCCAACATGTGAGTCGTCTCTCTGATCTTGTTGTATCTGTGCTGGTGTTAATACGACAACTGAGGTGTCTTGAGCAGCGAGCAGACTCTTAACAGAGATGGCCATTGACCATGAGTCATTTGACTCTGGCTGTGTTTCTATTGCCTGAGCAGTTGTTCCCACCGCATCGTAAGACATCTCCTCCGTGCACTCATTCATCAATTTCTCCACATCGACTGGCATTCTAGACAAACTATCTACATCTATGTTCTCTTTGCCAGGGCGGTATTTAATGGTAAAATTAAAGTCTGCTAATTCTGCTATCCATCTACTTCCTGTGGCATTCAACTTAGCTGTGGACAATACATAAGTTAAAGTGAAACTCGCCAAAATGCAACCTAGGCTTTTTTTGTGAATGTGTTTGAGTCAAACCTTCATGTAAAAGCATAATTATGACAAAAAAGCCACTTTTAAGATTCACCGTAGTTTCGTTTCCAGGTCAAATTCATTTTCAATGGTGTGCAGGGGCAACTATACTGTAGCATCAAAATTGCTATTTTTAAAACACTAAGACTCGACACAACATGAAACTTTGCTCGTAGCATCACCAGGGTCTCTACACATGAACACGAGCATTGAGAACATTGTGAGTTGTGAGTTGTTCAAAAACCTTCTTTTTAGTAAACTTTGTGTACACAAACAATGTTCTCAATACTTGTGTTCATGTGGAGAGACCCTGGTGATGCTACCATAAAGCTGCCCCGAGCACGCCATTGAAAATGAGTTTGACCCGGAAACGAAACTACGGTAAACACTTTTCAGGTCTACAGGTGAGCCTGTAGTACGAACTTCAGGTTCGTACTACAGGCTCAGGATCTTTCAATGAAATGTTCAACTGAAGCTTCTCTATACAATCTATGTCACTAGCTGTGTCTCAATTCAGGGGCTGCATCGTTCGAAGGACGCGGCCTTTGCGGCCTTTCCTTCCAAAGGCGCATCCACCGTTGTTAAATGGGACGGTCTAGCCTTCGGAGCATTTCCTGGTTGCGTCACCAGATGTTCCCGCCCCTTACCCTTACGTCACGATTTCTGCTGCCCAGGCCCGCGAAAGTGACGATCTACACCACTTGATGTCACCATTTTCCTTCTTTCTTTCCTGGGAAAGATCCTTGGATATGGGAGGCCGCAAAGGATAGTAGCGGTGTGTCCTCCAAAAAGAGGGGAAAAAAGGCCGCATTTGTGGGGTGCATTTAAAGGAGCCTTCGAATTGGGACAGTCTTCACGCAGCGTTGTGACGCAACTGGCCTTCAAATGCGCCCTTCGAAGGATGCAGCCCCTGAATTGAGACACAGCCACTGTCTGATCGGGAGAAGGAGTTTGACTCCTGCCTCAACATCTCACGAGCAATCTTCCTCTAACTTTCATCTAGGTGGCTGAGATCAATAGGGGGATCACAGAGCTCTGTACTAGTTTCCTCGTCTTTGGTGTGGTGGGCCTGAATGTTGTTTACATCAACGGGTGAGTGTTCTTCCTTAACTGTATTGAGTGGATAAACAGATGTAACTCACTGTGCTGTACCAATAACTACCCTTCCTGTCAACATGATGTCATGGTCAGTGGGATTTTGCACTAAATAATGCTGCATTCCAGTTACATGGGAGACCACTCGCCCGAGTTGCGAAGTGGGAAATCTCACAGCTGTCTCACGACATTTCACCGAGGCACGCCCCCTTTTGGTCGGAATATCCACTGTCCGACTCGGTGCTCCTGCGAGTACACCGAGTTGAGCGTGGATAGACAAACGACTCGTCAAACAAAGATGGCTGCGCCCGTAATTGATGTATTTTCTTTGTATTTGTACCAAGTTGGTTGTTTTAATGTCAATTTTAAATGCTCTTACACATTTGAATACATTGCTGCTTTAATCCGGTCACCAATTTATGCATTGCATGGTCCTGCTGTGTGTGCAATACAATGTAAAGTTTTGTTTTCGAGCTGGTTTGCTAAAGAGGCTAATGTAGCTAACAATAACAATAACAATGACTAGCCTGCCACTACCCTGATGGCGTCCATGTTCTTCCGACTCGTCGTGTAGCGAGACAAACGGGAACGCTATTTGTGCTACAAGCCAGGAAATGACGTCACGTTCTCGCGTAAGAGCAACTCGGGCGAGTGGTCTCCCATGTAACTGGAATGCAGCGGATGATGTTTGGTTGTGCCCCTTTCCTCACCTAAACAAGTGTGTCACAAAATTCAAGTCCCTCTGGCCACTGGGGATTGTTATCTGGCTCAAAGACTAATGTGGTGTCTTCTTTAAAAGGGCTTGACATGTATTCTACATTTTACTTGGACAGAACTATGACTCGGTACACTCATTCTCTGACAGGCTGTCCTCACTTGTTCTCTCAACACTGGGAGTTTGATGAATGCCTTAACTGTCTTTTTCTTTAGGTTAGGAAAAGCCATCTTCACTGTTTTTATCAGTTTCTCTTGCTCTCCATCATTTGTTTGGTTTTCCTGACTGTTAATAACAACACGTTTGATTACAATGAAACCAATTATAGGGCGGGGCTGTTGGCTGCCTTTCATAACAAGCATGGGGACATGAAACTCCTCAGCGCTAGCTGCTAGCCTAAAGGTCACGTCTACCCACCCCACATATGGCATCTCTGTACCGTTAGCTGCTTCAACCTGCAAGGGGTCATCTGGGTCAACTATATCTGATATGTCTCTCAATTTGGTATCAGGGACATTGTCAGCTTTCCATACCTCATCAATTGCAGACACCTGTGAGCCAGTATCCCAGAGCACTTGAGTCCTCTTCCCTTGTAGGTAGCAGTTAATGAGACATTTTTTTCCTACCAGGTCAGTCACTGTTGAGTGTTTCCTTGTCAGAATGTTTCTTGTTTGTCAGCCTCAATCTCATGGATTAAAGCAAAAAGAAATCTTTTGACTGAAATGTTTTTTCGAGCTGTAGCCAAGTCATATTCCCAATTTGTAATTTGTGAAACATGTTACAGGGCATTTTACTTGACACGTGCTAAAAAAATAAGATAAGATTTACATCCTCACCCCACACCATGTTCTCTAATGCAGACATCAAGTTTAAATATTTGACCAACAGTGTTTTACAGGAGGATGATCTGAACAGCTGTTCTATTCACACTTAAAATGTTTTTTGTCTTTTCAATGTAATTTTCAATCTATGAAATCAATCTGTGCCTTTTTTTGCCAAGCTTCTCTTAAGTTTTACTCTTTCAAATAATCAACCATCTACAGAACTTTTCAGTACGCTATTTTTCTACTTCTTCTTCTCATCATCATCATTAATTATTATTAATAATATTGTTTAAAGTGAGTCTCTTATCGTTTAACAGAAAAATACATCATACAAACAGCAACTTTTGCAGCCTTGTCAGTCTGATGGCGCGTTATCACCTTTCTGTCATCACTAACATACTGTTAATAATCAAAGAAGCTCTGAGGCTTTGTTCTATATGTTATAATACAAGATTTAAGCATTGAGATACAATCAGGCAACATTCATGATTTTGTACAGTCAAACTAACCAAAAACTTCCTATTGATCATCATTATAAAGTTTCAGGGCGTTCCTGTGACCATGGTAACTCACGGTGCCAGAGGGGAGGGAGAGATGCTGAATGAAGCAATTTACACAGATACACTGCAGACAAAGTCCAGGCTATAGTTGTTATTTCACACATGTAGCACACAACAGGAGACTCTCCATGTCAGACGAGTTTTCACGTGCTGACTAAACTCAACTGATAACGTAGCAGCGCGACGAGTCCTTGCTAGCTAAGCAGCTAAACTTTAGCGCCGCTCCGTGTTGAGATCCCGCCCTGTGTGGGTCACTACACTGTCATTGGTCAGGCGCGCACACGCTGTTAACGATACAATTGGCTGTAGAGTGTGACAATCTGTCAATAAAAATCAGCCAACAGTTCTCCTCCGATCTATATTGATCTCACAAGTCGCCTCTGTTAAGTTTGAATGACGGAAATCCGTTGGAGCGACGGAGAACTTTAATCCATGCATTCTTGCATGAATGTGTTTGTTGTGTTTTTGGCTCAAAGTATGTGAATGGTTTACAGTTTTCTTTATGTTCTGGCCAGTGACTACCCTGACATTCTCTGGAACAATAAAGTGCTGTTTTACACACTGAACATTGTTGAAACTTCTGATGTTTCCCCTTTTCTCCACAGTTGGTGCATTTTTTTTGGGACACTTCGACTGATCTGGTCACTCCCTGTCCCTCGGGGGCAACCTCTCCTTGTTTAAAGGGCTCTCTCTTACAGCGCTGGGCAGTCCTCTGTATCCTCTGCAGCCTGCACGGAAGTGCTCGCTACTCCCACACCTGTAGCAATGCTAGCAGTACTCCTCCCCTTGCTGCTGACACACGTAACACCTTGGTCTGGGACGTGGCATTGGATATCTCTGTGGTGCAAACCTCTGCTGAAACTGGGCTGCTCCAGTCATTACCCTTGGGCCACCAGCAGCGCGGTATTCCTTTACTGGCCCACCTAGCTGATGGAAAGATGTGGCACTCTTTATTCCAGGCCGCAAACTGTGGCTGAAAATAAGATGGTTGGTTGACTGCCCCATAATCTGTCTCTTTGCTAGCAGAAGGATACAGCTTGGATGTAGTTTCTGTTTTATGAATGGACTCTCTGATTTGTGATACCTCTGCCTTGAGATCTTTCAACAGTACTATGTCTGCTTTGATTTCCTTTAGGTCTGACAGCACATCTGGAGGGAGTGTGGCGATGCTTTGTCGAGCTGTACATGTCTTGTCTCCACTTGGATCACTAGACTGGACAGCATGGACGCCAGTGTGTCGCTGTGGTGTGGCCTGTCTCTTTTTATCTTGTCTCATTAGCACATGCCATATTAAGCCTTTCCAAAAGCAACTCATCTGAGGTGGTTGGTTGCAGCAGGTAAGGTTGAAGATCAATTTTGATGCTGTCACTCTGTAGACCTGTTAGTACTGTGTGCATGAACATGTTCTGCACTAGCACGGGGTCGTACTTGAGGCTGGACTCAGCTTCCTGTGATGCAAACAATATTTTCTGTCTTAAATCCATTGCTCTGATTAAGAAATTCTGCAGAGTCTCTTTATTGCCCTGAACTTCGGTGGTAAGCTGTTTGTATAGCTCAGTCGCACTGAGACCATTCTCAATTTGACGAACCAAGCTGGAGAAGGTAAGTCTGTCTTTTTGTCCAGGTTCGCCAATTTGACCTGAGATTTTATAGTCTTTTCGCCATGGTGGGCTATTTGCATGGGCAGGTGCTGTGTGAACTGGTACAGTTTCGTTGGTTACTACACTCTTTATGGTTCTTTTAGCTTGTTCCTGCATTTCAGTTTCCTTCTGTTGCACCATAGGTTTTAGCTGTTGTAGTTCTCTCTTTAATTTCTCCTGTTCCTCATTGTCTTTTTCAGCTGTGGTATTTTTGCTAGCCTCTTGCAGGGTCGTTATCATGTCCATTAGGCTCAACAGTTCCGACATGCCTTCATCTTCAAGTTTACTTAGGGTTCAACATATTGGATGATAAGCGAAACTAGAGCATTACGAGTTTTGCCAACTACGTTTTCTTGGTTTGTTCCTGAGATATCAAGAAAGTCACTTATTTGCATTAACTGATCTGTGGTAAGTTGGAAAAGAGCTGCCTTAACCTCTAACTGCAGATTCTCAACCTCTGGACCCATCTTGGCAGGTGAGTGACAAGCAGAGCTGTGGGGTGGTGTTTTGCCTGTTGCCGTGGACTTTGCTGCTCCCTAGTGGACACTCTGCACCTCAGGATGCACGCTTTCCTTGGCTAGGTTTTCACTCCAAACGCAGCTGCACTCTGCCATCTGGGTTACTTTTGTTTTGGGATGATTGATGCGGGCGTCTCCCTCAGTTTTGGGATACCAGCCTCACTTCTCCAATCCCAGCGGTGCCTCCAAATGTAAAAGCCCTGAAAAGGGAGTGTTTGAGTGAAAGATGAACAGACACAACTTTCCTCAGATCACGTGTATAATGACTGAACATAACATGTAAGATAAACAAATACCATCACAGCATCTCACAAAATATACTGTACCTTGGCTTACTTCTAATATACTGACAACATATTGCAACTCACAATTTAGAGTTATCACTCAATAACATTTCAACAACATTCATATAGAATAGCCGACACACTACAACACTAGTCACATAGTTTTTCCACGGCCATCATGAAATACTACTATTCCACAGAGGACGCACAGTAGCATTAGCATTTAAGCACTGCCGGAGGTTAACGTGGCTAGCTTAATCGTCGTCAGGTAAACAACTCCATAACTTCACAATACATACAGAACATACTGTGTTACCAATAGTTTCCTGAGCACATATACACATTCACCTAACACACTAGTAAATATTAACCGTTATTATGAGGAACTCATACCTGAAAAGGGAGTGTTTGAGTGAAAGATGAACGGACACAACTTTCCTCAGATCATATGATGACTGAAGGGAGGAAGCGAGGTGATCCTTAACGTTACTCAAAAGTGCTACACTCCCTCTGCTGGATCCCACTGATGTTTTTTTACTACTGTTGGTGAATGAATGACTTTTTGAATATAACATAAGAAAACACAAAAATACTGTTCTCCAACTGCTGCAACTGGCAGTAAACATTATAAACATAAAGTATCACATAACATGAAAAATGCTCAAGTATTAAAATATGAGAAATTAGATGTTACTCTGCTACTTCAGCTGAACTGCTGGTAAAGCACATTATTCCATCTGTCGTGTGTGTGTGTGTGTGTGTGAGAGAGAGAGAGAGAGCGAGAGAGACAGAGAGAGAGAGAGTATAATGTATACTGCCTCTATGCCATAAAAAGTGATATTTTACAGCCACATATGTGTTCGATTTGTCCGCCGAGGTCAAATCTGAAAGCCTCCGCGTCTGAAAATTAGTTCACGTTGTGTAGAAACACTAGACAGTGTCATGCAACATAACTTCCACTTAAGTGGTTTGTCCAAGTGGTGTTGCCGTACCGTGCTGTCCAAGATTGCGGACGCGCATGCGCCGCGCATATCAGGCTGCAATTCCGACCGAAAACAATGCAGTTATTTTATACCTGAAAATCATTTTACAGTCAAGAATTAGTCCAACGTTTCTATTCATCTTCAAGGTAATGTTGCCTTTCATATACATTTGCTAATAAGGTTATGTTCTGTCCGCTATTACTTTGTTGTGAGTGACATGAACATAAAATGTAAATGCAAATGTGACATATTTAAAAATAAGCCGCTTTCACTCTAAACACGGATATACGTGTACCGAATTCAATTCTGGACGCAAAGAATAAATACTGTTCAGTCACTCACTGTTAGATCTCTATGTCCGGTTATGGATGACCACAGCAGCCATTGCTTCCAGTTGATACATGTTTAAAGGGGGATTGGTGCGACTTTCTGCTCTCATTGGTAAAAACGACGTAAAAATGACCGAATTGAACCGTTTACCGTAACATTTAATGACTTTATTCTTTATTTAGGAAGATAATGAAGCTGCGTGTCCAGCTGCAGTGCAAGAATCTGCACGAATACCTGAGAGAGCTGAGTCCTGAGATCCTGGACAGACTGTACAACCATCCAGCAACATGTCTGGCTGTCTACAGGTATGACTGCTAAAACACATACTGTACTTATGTTGATGATGTTAATGTGGCCATACATAATTTATCTCCAGAGGTGCAAAGAACCTATTGTACGTGTAGAATATTATCATTCGTAGCATAGTATAGTCGTAGTTTTTACAGTTTTAAAACACATTTTGTTGTTGGCATACTTGAAAACTCAAGAAAACTGGCACAGGTGTCACAAGTGGGGAAAATAGTGATCTGATATGGTTCTCAGGATTGAGTGTGTCACAGATATGTTCAGGGACTTTCTATGTACCAGGTCTGTGTGCAGGTTGGTAATTATAAAATAACAACAAAATATGCTATTTTGGTTGCCTGGTTGCATTGGTTGAATTGAACATAAACACATCGGCAAAAATCATCTTAAGATAAAGTTCAAGGACAAATCTAAGACTTTTTATAAATGAACTCCATGGTGTCCACCCATGTCTGTCAGTGCATGTCCTCTAGCACCAAGTAGTGGACACAGATGGTGACGTGTTACTCCTTTGTGCAGTGTCCAAAACACTTGAAAAACTAGAACCATGTCAGCCAGTCAGTGTCCAGTAACGAGACTCCAACTGCAGAACGTTCTTAACACAGGTTTGGGTGCAAGAGCCCATTCAGTGCTTACAGCTCTAATTTTATATTGTTCTTGATTTTTTACAGGGAACTCCCCTCCCTGGCAAAGAATTATGTGATACGAATGCTGTTCCTGGATCAGCCTCTACCCCAAGCAGCAGTGGCTTTGTGGGTGAAAAAAGACAGTCAGAAGTGAGTCAGTACTCCTACTACTTTGTCATGTCTCCATTGCACTTCTGGCAGTAGTGTAAAGGTGCGTTCACACCGGACCTTTTATTTTTGTCGCTGGCGACAAGTTTACATATTAAGTCAATGCAAACGAGCGACTGAGCGATTAATCGCTCAGGCGATATATCGCTGGGGCTCCGAGCGACAGCGACAGAGCGACGGAGCGAAAAAGCGCTCAATCGCTCTGTCGCTCGAGATGAGAAATCCCAAGTCTCTGGCCGTCAGTCGCTTGTCGCTCAGCGCTGATAGGCTGCCGTAATCTATGTGTAACTATGACAACTACTGAAACCATGGAAACGTAATACGACTCCACGGGTCCGGAAGAGCGAAGCCGGCTTTACGTTGACACACACACACGCACACACAGCCACTCGCCGGACATCAACTACAGGCGCTCCTCAGCTGGGATGGAGCGCCTGTAGTTGGTGTCCAACCGGGCAATCCTGCCTCCGATTCTCGCCAACAGCTCGTCAAACTGTCAGCCATGCTGGACCAATACAAACGGGAAGAAATGAGCGCCTCCGAGCGACGTGAAATTCACTGGAATCGCTTGAATGACGTCATCAGAGTGATCTGTTGAATTGTGCCGACGAGCGACTGCAGCTGAGCGACAGAGCGATTTTTTTGGAGCGACACGAGCGACAGCGACAAAAATAAAAAGGATCAAAAAAATCGCTATATATATATATATATATATATATATACATGGGTGTGTGACGTGACATGGCAATTTTGCTGTCTTCAGTGTCAAACATGTATAAATATAAAATATTTTTGTCAAAAACCCTCTCAATATTGTGCAGAAGATTATGCTTTATGTGAACATACTCAACATTAAAACAGTTCATCACTCATTTTTTCAGAATTTTCAACCAAACACAACAAAACTCATGTCGTGTGACTGTCCGACACTCGTTCCTCAAAGTAAGAACTTGAATAAAGCTAAGAAAAATAAATGCAAAAATTCTCAAAACAATACAGAAAAATAAGACAGATGTCTATTTGTGAGCCTACTCTTTTCAAAGTCCAAGCATAATGTTTTGAGTCAGTTCTGATCAAAAAGATTTTGTCCCACAAATCACAATCACATGGTGTGACACCATTTTGGGATAATTCAACGGGCAACTGTTTTGACATCCTTGGGAATGAGAGGTCCTTCTTCAGCAAGGTTGTTCAGTACTATCAATACCAGACAATGACAGGTTTCTGAGGTGAGTTATCATTTTTATATTTTCAATAAATCAGATTTTGTTGGCACTCTGACAAAAGTCCCACTTCCGGATGTCTTTTGGTGTGACACATTTTTCATAGAAATGCAAAAGAAATTTTATATTTTTTGTCATGATTACATGTAAATCTATGTTGCTTTGTCACAGTTGGCATCTTGTCAGCATGTTAATGTGTAGCTACAAGACTCAAGGTTGTGCTAAATGCAGAAAACATACTATGGTGTGACTCTTTATCATATGGTGTGACCTGTCTGCCTGTCACGCCATATGATTAGATTGTCACACCATATGATACGAATTGTAATTTCCTGCAGATATAACAATAAATAACAAAGTCCAATGTATGTTTTGTCCTTTCAAACATTTGTTTGGGTCCATCATCACATAAAAGCTGTAATTATCCACAATAGATTGTGTTTAGTTTAGTTTAGTTTTATTCGGTGATACAGATTTCTAGTTTATCAGACAGACTCAGCAGACCCCTTCACAGAAACCTTAGAATGCTGTTTAAGTCTAAACAATGTTTTGTCTTCGTCTTAAACCATACATTCCCTTTTCATTTTATATACAATTATTTCCATGTCACACCATATGACGATTTTAGGCACTAATGCAACAAATTGTCACATAACTTCTGATTCCAATTGAAAATCTAAAAACAACATATGTTTCTATACAGATGAGAGTTAGTGGAACAAAAGTCAATCATTTTTATGCCTGTTATTTGTAGTTTTTGAAAAAACACTTTTTTCTGGTGTATATGTCACTGACCCATATATATACATATATATATATATATATATATATATACATATATATATATATATATACGTGTGTATATATATATATATGTATATATATATATATATACACACACACATATGTGTATGTATGTGTATATATATATATATATATATATATATCTATCTATCTATATATATATATATATATATATATATATATATATATATATACATATACAACACAAGCAATAACAAACAGGAATTGAGGAAGCGCTATCATTTGTAAAATACATAAGTAAAACAGTCATTAATCAAATAAGTTAAATAAAACACTAGAACTAATACAATACACAGAGTAGGGTTAAAACATCTGAGAACACCAGTCAAAACACCTCCACCCTGTCAGCCCAGCAGGACCCGACAGCACTCCAAAGAGACTCTAATATATCACCCAGCCTGTAGTGATGTCACCGTTATATTGAAGCCTCGGTTGAACTACTTCACTAACATTAGCTGGACGTTTTGTCTGTGGAATGACTTACTGCTGGAGATTTATTGAAGTCAGACTCTGTGTTGTATTCTTTGTGCAGTCTAGCCTTGTTTGTGTTTGGCTGGACTAAAACTTAATAACAATCCATTTTTGGCCATTCAGGACTCATAACTGGACAATACTGCCCCCTGTTTTACAACTGCAATACTCACTGTTGATGTGACTGTGTTGTAAATCTACACATGATGACTCTGGCAGATATTACAATGCAATCAATCCATGTGTGTGATAGTGTCACCAGAAGAATAGTATTCTTGTAAGGTGAAAACCCCTGTGAAACATCATAATGGTGAAAGTGCCTGTGGCAGTAAACAGTAAATAACCCTGTCAGGGTTAACAACTCTTTTATCACCTATTCAGTAGGAGTAAAACAAAACTAAGAAAATTCCACATGTCAGAGTAACAACCAGGTCAGTTCATTGTCATATTTTGTCTTTGGCTGCAGGGATCATGATGAATGTGTCTCAGTGTTGGCAGGACTCCGCCTTTGGCACAGTCAGCAGCTGCAGGGAGGTCTGCAGGGATACATTTTAAATCCAGTGTTCAAAGACAACCTGAGGATAGCTCTGCTTGGCGGGTAAGTGTTCATTCCACAATGAAATCTCCAAAACTCCAAATCTGATTTTTTTAGCGAGGCAACCTTGAGATGGAGCTGCAGTTACTGTATCACTTCAAAATTCACTTCATTTGTCCCTTGGGAGATTTGTCTTGGACAAAAGGCTGCCACATAAGAATACATATAATACAGTGCATACATAGACAGACACAGCCATTTTCTATGGAGTAGTCTGCTGGAGCAGCAGCATCTTGGCAGCAGGTAGGAGGAGACTTGATAAACTTATGCCAGCTCTATCCTGGGATGCCCTCTTGACCCAGTGCAGGTGGTGGGAGAGAGCAGGATGATGGACAAGCTGTCATCGCTGCTGGTGAAGGAGTCCCACCCCCTGCAGGTCACTTTCACAGCACTGGGCAGCTCCTTTAGCAACAGACTGATACATCCTAAGTGTGTGAAGGAGCAGTATCGCAGGTCCTTCCTTCCTGCTGCTGTCAGACTTTACAATCAGCACTGCTCCCAATTAGGCCTGTCACGATAATCAATAAATCAATTAATCATACGATAAATTAAAATGAGCTCGATAATTTTGCCGGCCTCGATAATTTCCATTTGCATGCTTGTTTGTTTTCCTCGTGTCTCTCACTAGAACTCTCTTGTCAGTCACTAGCCCCATTCACGCAGCCGTTTACATGCGGGGATACTGCGTCAATTCTCCGCATCCGCCTTTGTGTGAACGTTTCAGATGCGGTGAGGGGTGAAATTTCGCTGCGCCTCCGGAGGTAGTATCAGAGGCGAACCGAGCCGGCGGCGCGGAGCAAGGGCGTGTTGATCTGATGGTGTTGGTGTCTGATAACTCTACAGACCCTTCACTCAACAAAATAAAAATAAATGTCCCACAAAGCAACGTTACAGGACCAAACAACAGGAACGTAGTAACTGGTCATGTCTTTGGCAACTTATGTGAGGAAAAAAATACCGCAGTTATTCGTGAAGAAGTGTCTGTCAGCCTGTCGGTCTGACCGACTCTTCGTCACATTTCTGCCCAAAAAACAGCGTCTGTCCCCGGCAAAAAACTTTAACTCACCAAGTGTCTGTCAGCCTGTCGGTCTGACCGACTCTTCGTCACATTTCTGCCCGAAAAACAGCGTCTGTCCCCGGCAAAAAACTTTAACTCACCAAGTGTTTGTCGCGCGACGGTCAGTTACTGTTGTCATGATGACAGTCAGCCCTCCCGACAAGACTCAGTGAACTTAGTGAACCCCGAGAGTGAGATAGTCAGACAGCGTCCAGTTTACTGATGGCGATTATGTAATTATGTAAATTATAGAAAAACGTAACTTTGTCACTTTCCAGGATGTTTGGTGTGTCAGGATCTCAATTACAACACATTATAACAGCATCCATATGATTATAAACAGACAGCTGGTACATGTTTAGATTAACAGGAGGACACCGGGGAAACACCTTGAAAAAAAACACATACGTCATCATCATCACGTGTACCGTCACGCCTCCGCATCACTACAGACAATGGTGCTAAAATTGTTGCTGCAATAAGGAACCGTGGCTGGCCATGGCTCAATTGCTTTGGCCACAGCCTCCATCTTTATTTATTTTGGATATTTAAAATGTCTTTTTCACATTCCAATGTTAAATATTCTTTAGAAATAAAGGTTTATTGATCTTTGAAAGGGTGTACTTGCATTATTATGCCATTATCATTATATTAGTTGAAAAATGGTCTCAAAGCGACAATATTATCGTTTATCGCAATAATTTCTAGGACAATTTATCGTCCAGCAAAATTTGTTATCGTGACAGGCCTACTCCCAATAGACCTCACTCTGCACTCTGCACTTTTAGTTAGAAAATGCGTCACATTTGCAGCCAGGTAAAGGCTGCAATCTGCCGCCTTGTCTATGTGAAACGGAGGTGTAATATTCCTCCTTTGCAAAAAAGCCGCCACTGGGGTAGGCATTAACATGTGACGTGACGTGAAGCACGAAGTTGGGCATGAACAGTGACGAGTGATCTAGTTATTGACGATTCTCTCGGCTGTGATGGTTAGCATCTCTCGGATCTCAGCAGCTTTCCAGTTGCTCATCTTGACTGCTGCGGATGAAGTGATGAACTGACTGCTGTGATCAGCTGTTTCCTGCTTTTAAAACTCCCGTCTGTGGGTCACACAACAGTGCATGTCAACGACACCTCCGCCCATGTCACGCAATTGCCGGCACATCGACGCCTTGGATTTGCATAGCAATGGAGGTGGCAAAAAGTGTACCCTCCAAGGCGTCATATTGGTGGACCAAAACAGACCCCCAATATGCCGCGGTCTGTGTAAATTTGCGGACCTAGCCGCAAAAAGGACAGCCAAATTGGCGGGTTGCTGTCCAGTATAAAAACGGCTTATGTTTCTTAATACCCATATTTATTATTTGTATGTAAATAAAAATTCACTGCTGTTATTTTGTACAATATCATGTTTATATGTATATACAAATCTATTCTATTTCTTACCTTTTTAATTATATTGTTAATTTTTGGCTATTGTTACTGTTTTTGTAATATTCTATCCTTTGGCTGCTGTGGCAAACAAATTTCCCCATTGTGGGACAATAAAGGAATACTGATTCTGATTCTGATACTGACACAAGACATAAGTACATGCAGCAGCACGAATGTCTGGGTCGCAGCAGAGCAGCACCACCAGAAGATATATATTGTTGTTTAAGGTCAAATTCTCTACTGCTGTGTTGATACAGGGGCAGAGCATGGGCAGATGATGGCAGCACTTTGGGTCCAGACCGCCACGCACGGGACATTGACAGTCTTGATCGCTATGCTATGGAGCGCTGGGAGGTCATCTTGCATTTCATGGTGGGTTCTCCCTGTGCTGCTGTCAGTCAGGACCTGGCTCAGCTGCTGGTTCAAGCAGGCCTCATGAAAAGGTACACAGTAGTAATAGTAGACTATTATTATGGTACACTGTAGAATGGCCCGCTCAAATAAATAGCCTATCTTGGTCACAGATATATGAAATGTATGGGGCCAATAATTCATATTATTCGGCTAGTTATCGATCTGTGAATTGTAGCTGATAAATACAGCCGATAATACAAAGCCAAATCATCTACACACTCTGATCACATTAGTTGGCGGTATGCATTTTTATAACATAGAAACAAAGAAATAGAGCTTGCTGTTGTCGTGCTCATGACATCAGATTGCTGCACCCAGGTAGAGCCACACAGTGTGAACTAGAGAGCCAAACATGTCGCCGTCTGTCTGGACATTGCAATTTGCAACACATGGTCTGCAAGGGTTCTAAAGGGAGGGAAGAGCACAACAAGTACACAACAAATCTTATTCGAGCTATGGAATATTCAATCAGCCATTTTTGATCACTACACTACTTATGAACTTCTTTTTTAAATACAAAAATATGAAATTATCAGTATCAGCCATGAGAAGCAGACAATTATGGGTTATTGAAAGAAATTCATATCGTGCATCCTTAGGTACAGTTCTTTAGGAACCATATTTGAAGGATCCTTATCAAAAATGTTTAGTGCTTTGTTTATTACACAGATTTTTTTTTAACTTTAAAATAAGTTATGACGTTAGTGTTGGCCTCAGAAATTCAGTATTGATAACACTGTGAAACTAACTGAGCCTTTGCTGAGCCTTCATTACTGTTGATACTACTGTTAAGCTTTCCATTGGAGCTCTGCATAAGCAGTTTACAATGACAGTGGTGGCAGATTGTCACTGGAAATTCATCGGTTTTAACGATGGTTGTTAACTTCAGACATAATAAGATACAAGCTTCTCACTCCTAGTCGTTGCCCATGGACATGGCTGAATATATCAGCTATAGCTAGCTAGCTAACAACAACAGCTTCTAATGTTACCCTAAACCCTACAGTATATAAAGCAGCATCGAGGACTAACCCTCAAATAGTAGATGTTCCTGTCATTGAAGAGGGCTTCATCTAATGTTACTTATAACCATTCAAAATATAATAGTTATCTAGGGACATGCTAACTATAGGCCTTGGAAGCAATAAGTTAAGTAGTCAGGCTTACTAGCATTAGAAGCTTAGATTTGAGCAGATGAATGGATTTTTAATAGATTCCCTACAGTTCTGCTCTTGTGTTCTTGACTTTGGAAAGTGGATAAAACACCACACTTCAGGCTTAAACCAATCTTACTACAGCCCCCTCCACCCTGCTCCAACATGTGGAGCAATCAAAGGTTGACCGACCTCCCATTTCTAGTAACTGATGCTAATCCAGACATAGAAAGTGTGTGGATTCTTTGCATGAGCAGACTCCACCACAAAGGAATGAAAATTAATGTGGATTCCAGTTAGAGCTTTAGCTACAGGTTGAATTATTGTTATCTAAGTGATACTGTCAAGTCGAGTTAATTTTATTTATAATATGCCAAATCAGCAGCAACAATAGCAATACCACAGACCAAGACCACAGTTTTTGTGCTGTATTTTGTGCTCATGTTGCCCTGTCATCTTCTCTGTTTGTCAGTGAGGCTGGAGAGGCACCCTATATCACCTCAGCTGGTTTCCAGTTCCTCCTACTGGACACAGCCTCTCAGCTGTGGTACTTTACCCTGCAGTACCTCAAAACAGCTCAGGTACCTTTGTATCATCTGCCACTTTGACCTGATTAGTAAACTAATTATGACAACATTTCATGCAAATGTTTAACAGGATAAAATGATGGAGTGATGACATTTTATATCCAAAAGGTCAACGGTCAACTTCACTGCCACATCATAATTTTCAACAAAGACATTTTTCTGGTCATTATTCAACCCATAACTGAGGAACAGAGGGGAGATTGATATTTCACATTTGGTCAGAACTGAATTGGTGACACTAATCTCAGTTGCCAACCTTCAAACTGTGCTGATTGTAGAGATCTTCTGTGCTGCTGGGTTGAACTTGTGTGTGAAGTATCCACATTTTAGAATTTGTAGCATGTATCAGAATCAACTTTATTGGCTATACATGTGAACACATACAAGGAATTTGACTGTTTTACACTCTAACAGACATACAGCTGTAGCTGATGTTGATTTTCAGATGATTGGGGTTTGCAAAATAGTTTCTAAGTGAAGACAGTATGTTTCCCACCAGAAATTATTCACTTCAGTGACTAACGTTCCCCAAGAACTACACTATTAAATTCCTTCAAGTCTTCACTAGATATATTCAATGAGTATGAACAGACGGGTGTAAATTGCAACCTGACTGGTGAGTAGAGGTATACAATCATGAGGCCGTAATTCTAGTTTATTCCTTGCAGTCTCCTGCCATGTTAAAACCTTGTACATACATTAGCCCCACTGCAATACGACCACCAACATTTGAGTGTAGATTGGGGTGCGTTATGCTGATTATGGCTAATGTAGCTTGTAGCCTCAATTAGAGATGAGTAGCAGCTACAGTCTGTGTGGTAAGCACGCTTCTTTCTAACTGCACGCTGCCAGATTTTCTGTCATTTTCTAACTTTGTTGTCTTCAGCCTCAACTAACACTGACTGACATTGCATTTATCAGACTTCACACAGCTTCCTCTAGACATTTTAAGTGTGGACCTCTTTAAAATCCTTTTATCCTGCTAAGGCAGCAATGTTGCCAGCAAGTATGTTGAGGTGAAGAGTTTCTTTTGAGACAGCATAAGTACAATATTGTTAACAATAACATTTTCCAGTGTTGGGTTATCATGATACTATGACAACATGGTTGACTATGATAACTCAACACTTCCTCGGTATTTACTTAAGGATACTATCCATTTTGGTGTTAAGCTACTGTCAATGAAACTAAACACTTCTGTAGGAAATGTATGTGTAGTAAATTAAAGCACAATTTCTTTTTAAAAGGAGAAAGTGTTTTCAGCAGAATAGTAAGTATGACTGTTGCTGTGCTGATGGAATTGGTGCTGTGAAAAATCAGACTGAATTTACCATAAGCTATAAAGTATGCGTAGTTCCACTCCGCCTCAGCGTTTTTAGCCCAGATTTGCTAGGGACTGTCATTTATTTGTTCCTGCTATTATTTGAATGCCCTCTTTTAATGACGAATATTTTCTCATTTGTCATTTCGTTGTCCCTTGCAGTCCAGAGGGATGGACCTGGTGGAGATCTTGTCATTCCTATTCCAGCTCAGTTTCTCTACTCTTGGAAGAGTGAGTGCACTGCAGTCTCCTTCTGTTTGAATCTTTGTGCATGCAGGAAAGCAAAATAACAATGTCAGAAGTCTGAGGTTTAAAATATTCCTGCTGAGTTTGAGTTTTCTTTAGTATGATATGCATTGCCTGTGTGTCTCAGGATTACTCAGTGGAGGGCATGAGTGAGTCATTACTCACCTTCCTGCAGCACCTGCGGGAGTTTGGACTGGTCTTTCAGAGGAAGGTAAGGCACTGGAATGGAGAGAGAAGATCCACGAACGCTTGAAATACAGTCAGCACCACATGGTATACACACCAAACTGTACCTACCTTACACCTGTAAGGATGATGATAATAATAATAATATTATTATTATTATTATTATTATTATTATTATTATTATTAATAATAATAATAATAATAATAATAATAAAAGTTACACTTAATTTAAATATAAAAGTGAGCAAATGGTTTATATGTAAGCAACATTCAGCTGTAGACCATGTAGAAAAATGTACACGTGTGATGGATAGATAGATAGATAGATAGATAGATAGACAGACAGACAGACAGACAGACAGACAGACAGAATCTATGAACAGTGACAAGACCAGGTGGAAACCTTGTATATGGCTGGACCGTGCATGGCTAATGTGATATATTGTGGCCAAATATTAAAAGGTAAAGTCAGTTGTAGTGTCAATAATGTAAGTTCCTGGCCATTAAATGTTCCACAAAAAATGATCCTGGTTCTAAATTGGATTGCGACATATAGGAAAGTGAAGTGAAAAGTAGTGAATGCATTTTTACCTTTTACCATTGTAGTGGCCATTTGTTTTAAAAAATCTACTTTAAACTTTAAATCAAACGTCAAAACGCAAATCAAAGAGCCACTGCTGCACCATGGGCTCGTATCGTACGGCAAAAGAAGTTCAATGTCCATTCAGAGTTCCTTTAGTTTTCATGGTTTATTTTTCCAAAAAAAACCCACGCAAACAAAGAACAAAGGAATTCTGCATGCCTCTCCTGCTCTGGTAAAAAAACCATAGCCTCACCCAGGTGCATCATGGTCCTACACCGATCTTTCTACCTATATAACCCCAGTGTTACCCATATTCCCAAACAAAACAAAATACCAACTAGACAACTAAACATGCTTAACAAGGGAATAACTAGACTAAACAAATAACTATTATTAATAATAATAACTAAAAATAAACAACAAACAAATAGCTCCAACAACCATTTTTAGGGATTCAGCTGTTGAGTTTGCAACACTATGAAGCTCATATACAACTAATCCCCCTGTTTGACTGCAATAGATTTTGGCACAACAAAAACTGTGAAAAATTCATCTGTTTTGCATATTTTAAGCTACAAAACAATTTTACATTAAATAACTTCATGTGTCTAATGCATAAATGGCCAAATGTGATGTGTGTAATTTTGTCTCTCATAAATAATGTGACTTATCAAAGGAAATTTGAGACAAAGAAAAGAATCTGACCCAAACAATTGGAAATATGAAATGACTTTAAAAATACTGCATATAGTTATTATATATATATATATATATATATATATATATATATATATATATATATATATATATATATATATATATATATATACAGCTCTGAAAAAAATTGAGACCACTGCAAAATGATCAGTTTCTCTGATGTTACGATGCTCTCCACCAGTCTTTCACATTGCTGTTGGGTGACTTTATGCCACTCCTGGTGCAAAAATTCAAGCAGCTCAGCTTTGTTTGATGGCTTGTGACCATCCATCTTCCTCTTGATCACATTCCAGAGGTCTTCAATGGGGTTCAGGTCTGGAGATTGGGCTGGCCATGACAGGGTCTTGATCTGGTGGTCCTTCATCCACACCTTGATTGACTTAGCTGTGTGGCATGGAGCATTGTGTGGAGAGTGGAGAGTTGTTTTCGCCCTCTGCCGGTCTGTAGCTTTGTTGTCCCCAATGTCTGCTGCTTGACCTTGTTCTTATGAACCGCCGTCTTAGAAATTTTAAGGATGGAAGCAACCTGACGCTCACTGTATCCCTCTGCCAGTAAAGCCAGAATTGAACACTTCTTTTCCTCACTCAAAACTTTTCTTTTCAACTCTTTTGGCATGGTCAATAGTTATTTTTTGATTCCAATTACTTTTGAGGTACTACTAGCACTGTTTTTGCCATCCAGCTGGTCCTATTGCAAGAGGATAGTGATGACCACAGTAGTGGTTTTTATACTTTTCCTCGTTAAATAAGATTTGGGTACATGTGATCACCTAATCAGTACCTCATTAAGTAGAATGAGGTGCGCTTGTGTTAGAATTCAACAGACACTGGAATGGAATGGCTGTCATACATGTAGAGATGCTGATTTCAGAAAAATTTGCATTGGTCTCTTAATATAAATATATATATATACATATATATGTATGTATATATATATATATATATATATATATATATATACTAGACTAGACTAGTCTAAAAATGTCATTGCCATCTGTGCTAAAAGAAAAGAACAAACAAACAAACAAAAGATTCAGATCGAATCGTGACCTTAAAATTGAAAATCAAATCGAGTTGAGGATTTTGAGAATCGTCACACCCCTTATACATATATATGTGTGTGTATATAAATATATATATATATATATGGACTTAAACCCTAATGAGCATTATTAACTGAAATAAAAATTTCGAATTTAACCCCTAACCCAAATAACCTAGAGATGCTGATTCCAGAAAAAAATGAAAAATATCACACTGACAAGTTTTCAGACCCTTTACTCAGTACTTAGTTGAAGCACCTTTGGCAGCGATTGCAGCATAGAGTTTTCTTGGGAATGACACGACAAGCTTTGCACACCTGGATTTTGGGATTTTCTGCCATTCTTCTCTGCAGATCCTCTCAAGCTCTGTCAGGTTGGATGGGGACCATCGGTGGACAGCCATTTTCAGGTTTCTCCAGAGATGTTCAATTGGGTTCAAGTCAGGGTTCCGTTGTCCCTAAGCCACTCCTGCATTGTCTTGGCTGTGTGCTTAGGGTCATTGTCCTGTTGGAAGGTGAACCTTCGGCCCAGTCTGAGGTCCTGAGCACTCTGGACCAGGTTTTCATTAAGGATATCTCTGTACTTTGCTCCGTTCAGCTTTCCCTCAACCCTGACCAGTCACCCAGTCGCTGCCGCTGAAAAACACCCCCAAAGCATGATGCTGCCACCACCGTGCTTCACTGTTGGGATGGTACTGGGCAGGTGATGAGCGGTGCCTGGTTTCCTCCAGACATGACGCTTAGAATTGAGGCCAAACAGTTCAATCTTGGTTTCATCAGGCCAGAGAATCTTGTTTCTCACAGTCTGAGTGTCCCTCTCAGGATCTCTGGAGCTCAGCCAGAGTGACCATCAGGTTCTTTGTCACGTCTCTTACCAAGGCCCTTCTCCCCCGATTGCTCAGTTTGGCCGGGTGGCCAGCTCTAGGAAGAGTCCTGGTTGTTCCAAACTTCTTCCATTTAAGGATTATGGAGGCCACTGTGCTCTTGGAGACCTTCAATGCAGCAGAAATTTTGTTGTAGCCTTCCCCAGATCTGTGCCTCGACACAGTCCTGGGTCTAAGCTCTGCAGGTAGTTCCTTCGACCTCATGGCTTCTGTGGCTCAGGGGTGGAGCCAGCGTCTTGTTAACGGAAGGTCGCTGGTTTGATTCCCCTGGTCTGCATGTCGAAGCGTCCTTGGGCAAGATACTGCTCCTGATGTGCTGGTCGGCACCTTGCATGGCAGCCACCGCCATCAGTGTATGAATTACTGTAAGTCGCTTTGGACAAAAGCGTCTGCTAAATGCCCTAAATGTAATGGCTTGGTTTTTGCTCTGATATGCATTGTCAGCTGTGGGACCTTATATAGACAGGTGTGTGCCTTTCTAAATCATGTCCAATCAACGGAATTTACCACAGGTGGACTCTAGTTAAAGGTGGAGAAACATCTCAGAGATGATCAAGAGAAATGGGAGGCACCTGAGCTAAATTTCAAGTGTCATAGCAAAGAATCTGAATACTTATGTCAATGTAATATTTCAGTTTTTCCTTTTTAATAACTTTGCAAAAATTTCAAAAATTCTCTTTCCGCTTCTGAAAAACATGAAAGGGGTCTACATACTTTCTGAATGCACTGTATAATATATATAATTTCTTCTGTCTTGTGTCAACAGAGGAAGTCTAGGCGCTACTACCCCACCAGACTGGCCATCACTCTGGCTGCAGGAGTCACCACTAGCTCCTCGTCCTCCTCCTCCCCCTCTTGTAATTTGTCTTCCACTCCAGGTGCTGGTGATGCAGGCTTCATTGTGGTAGAAACCAATTATCGTATCTACGCCTACACAAGTATGTACACAAGTATAAAGACAATGTTTAAATCTTTGTACATATGAGACTCTGTGTGAAGGCTGGTAGATTCTTATATATTGGATTTTGGCTAGGGCTGCATAGTTAATTGAAATATTATTGAAATCGTGATATGGCCAAGTGCAATATCTTAAATGTCATGATTTTAATGGGTTTTTTCAATAAAAATGAAAATTGTGATGCAAAAACGGTCATTCCTACTAATCGTGAATTATATTGCAATCTGTCAAAATAATCGCAATATAATTAGTTTTCCCCTCATATTGTGCAGCCTAACTTTGGCAACACCGGCTGGCTGTGGTTCTTTCCTGCCTGCTCTGGTTCATTGTAACTTGACCCAAGTGAACTGTGAACATTATCACAGTTAAATCATTAAAACCAGTGATGACCACACAAGACAAGCCAGCTACATTGTAGATTGGGATATGGGGAATTTGGGGGCCAGGTCGACAGCTTGAGCTCTTTGACATGCTCTGAGCATGTAAAGAGACTTCTAGGAACAGCCACGCAGTTTTGGACAAACCCTTATGTACATTCTCTCTGAATTTGAGATGGTCAGATATTAGATAACAATCTAATATCTGTGTGTTAAGTACAGAGATGGAGTCACATGAGAAGCCAAGCTTAGCATTTAGTCTGAATGCAGGGGAAATGGTAAACCTTGCTCTGCCCAGAATCCAAAATTTACTTATCCACACCTCGAACACTTAATACCAGAATTGACCCGGCTTTTGAAAGGATGCGCATTAGCTTACAGAACATACTGTCTTGTTTGTGTTTGTGTATCCCTCCCAGATTCAGAACTTCAGATTGCCCTAGTGGCCCTCTTCAGTGAATTGCTGTATCGCTTCCCCAATGTAGTTGTGGCTCAGGTTACAAGGGAGTCAGTGCAACAGGCCATTGCCAATGGCATCACTGCACAACAGGTAGGGAACTATAACACACACTGTACTGCTACAGGGGAGGTTTAGGATATTCAAAGGGGGACATATTGAACTTGTATATTGTACTACTTTGGCTAAAAGGTACAGTGTGTAATATATGGAGTATTTGGGTATCTAGCGGTGAGGTTCTAGATCACAACACTCCCTTGCTTACCCCTCTCTTTCTAAAGACATTGGAGAAGCTCCAGAAGCTACGGTGGCCCTCACGGACAAGAAACTCATTTTCTAAATATGGACTCGTCATTACTTTGACTGTCTTTGACACACCCAGCTCTAAATATCTTAGTTAGTTAGTTATCGCTCCATGTGTTGTCTTACTGCAACAGACAAGGATAAAATCTAAATAAATCTTGCTAACATGACAATACCACAGCTCTCTGAGAGGCACAAACTGAGGCTTACTCAGTAACACAACTAAGTAGTTTAAGCAATTCATCACTTTAATATTTCAACATTTAATCAGATTATGCAAACTAAACATTTTATTTCTTCACTTAGTGAAAGAAAAAAAAGTGGTGGAGCAGCTCTGGTGCGCTCCCGCAGCACTACACCCATGGTTGTAATCCTTAATGTTACTCTTGCCTGTCCAGCAGAAAGCATGACATTTCTTCATCATCAGAGATTTCCAGCTTGGAAAGGCAACTCCAATGTTTATTCCTGTCTTATGCCATCACTTGTCCCGATCTCATTCAGCATCATCATTTGGCAGGAAACAGCAGCCACTCGCTCTTCTTGTTCTTGTTCTTCTTGTTCTTCTTGTTCTTGTTCTTCCAACCAATGCATTTCCTGTGGCCACCAACTAAATTTAAAAACACGAAAGGCTCTCACTAGTGCCAGGTTTGTCTGTTCTGGGCTACTGTAGAAACGTTGCGATGCAATACGGCGACCTCTGTGGAGGAAGACCCACTCCCCATGTAGATATAGACGGCTCATCCTACGGTCATGAAAACACAAGGACTCTTATTTTCAGGTGATTATACAGTAATTAAAACATACTTATGATTATTATATTCCATTTCCGCCAAGTCTGTTCTGTAAGATGCCACTACATATTACACACTGGACCTTTTAATGTTAATTTAGAGATGCTGTGAAGCTTTTTTTTTAAATATACTTCTGTCAAAAGCTACAGCTACAACCGTACAGTGAGATGAACTATCTGTGCAGTTACTTAAAGTACTTACAGTAAGATGGGTTGATGCCACCATTCAGCCACAACATTAACAGGTGAAGTCTATGGGTCGGACTTGTTCTGGGACGTCCCACAGATGCTCGATCAGATTGAGATCTGGGGAATTTGGAGTGCCGTTGCCAATGATGGATCGTACTTGGTCTGCATGTTTGGATGGGTGGTGTGTGTCAAGTCGCATGAATGCCAGGACTCGAGGGTTCTCAACAGAACAATGCATTGTAACAAGACAACCAATGTTGTTCCCTTGAACTATCAGTGGTTTTAATGTTGTGGCTGATCGATGTATGTGTTTAACTGAAATTGCATATATTGTGCTCAATATCTATTGTCTAATTCTGCCTGCTTTAGTGTAATAAGTCTTTCTTCACTGTCCAGATTATCCACTTTCTGAGGACCAGAGCTCACCCTGTCATGCTCAAACAGGTACATCAAGCCAATTCATTCGTTTCACACTTGATTATAATATATGATGACTAGTTGGCCTTTGGCGGTTCTGTACAGTGTCTTCATCCTCTATCTCTGTGATTCAGACCCCAGTCCTGCCTCCAACTATAACTGATCAGATCAGACTGTGGGAGCTAGAGCGTGATCGCCTGCAGTTCACAGAGGGTGAGCATTCTTATCTTTCAGTATGTGCAAGCTTAGGGGATAGTGTTGAATTCACTGATGTTTATTGATGACAGTCACTGGAAATAACAGGTGAATGAAAACAGTATTTGTGTTAAAGGGAAAGCAAGAGCAGCATAACAAGAGCAAAACATTCATCTAGTTTATGAAAAAAAATGCATGTTGTAACAGTGCTAATGAATTTAGCATTACTTAACTTAAAAGAAAATCTAGTGGAGAAGTGTGTGTGTGTGTGTGTGTGTGTGTGTGTGTGTGTGTGTGTGTGTGTGTGTGTGTGTGTGTGTGTGTGGTGGAATCTGAGCTCTCTCTGTAGAGCTGCTGTGAACTAATTTGTTTGGTCATCTTCATCTGTCCTGCCTGAACCTCACTGACAGCTGTAACTTGCTGTCTGACTTGTTGGATGCTGTAATGGAGAGGATGAGTATTGATATTGTGTTGGTCTGTAACCTCATTTATCACCTGTCTATGTTTTGTTGATGTCAATGTCTCCTTCAGGAGTGCTCTATAACCAGTTCCTCTCCCAGGCTGACTTTGAGGTGCTGCGAGACAGAGCTCAGGTTGGATTTTTTTTTCTATATCAATGATTAAATAATATAATATTTTATATTCAATATTTTATGGATTTTATAAGACTTCATTGAAAACGAGATGGCCCATCATATTTCATCTCTTTGTCCTTCAAATAAATATATAAATAAATAGACTTAGATTTGTAAATAATTTAGGCTTCATTGTACTATAGTGTTGGAGCATAAGAGCAAGTGATCTTTGAGGAGAATGTGGAAGAGTCAGATGTTGTCACATATGCCATTTTTCCATTACATCTGCCGGCCAGAGTCTCGCCTATTTCTACTGCGACACATGCGCGGTTCTTGGCAAAAATCGACCTGAAAACAACCTGTAGACAGTCACGTGGACATCATAGAAACGTTTTACTACAGTTTTAATGTCTGAATGTGTAGAGTATGCCACAGACATGAAGAGAATACAAACACAACATGTGAGGGACAGTTTCTTTCCTGTGCACTCTCTTTCACTTTCACTTTCTCTCCCTCTCACTTCCCCTCTGGCTTTCTCGCTCTTTCAGCGGTGTAAAGGAAAATCACGTCATCATATTTATTGATAATTATCAAAGGCAAACTCCATGTAAACAGACAGGGCAGGCAGGAACCACGCTGCAGCAGCAGTGCAGCTGACACGCAGCCTGTGTGAACACAAACACGCGAGTGAGCAGCAGAAGCTCGGTAACGCAACCGCCATGCAGCACACAGGTGTCCAGTGTGCACAGCCTGGTAGTGTTCTTCTTTCCATGGGTATTTTGGTCCGCCAGCCCTCATTTACTCTGTTCGTATTATATGTTGTTTTCTCTTATGCACGCTATTACTTGTTACTGCTATGATGATCCAATAACCACTGCAGGGATTAATGAAGTCATGTTTTCTTTTCCTTCAACATTAGCTCTAGAAAATTATCCACCCCCTCCATGTCTTTGACTTTTCCAACTCACTGCTGCTCAATCACCATTTAATGACATAATCATAAACTCCTTACAGTAACAGCAGTTCTTGTACTTGTTGTGACGCAGGGTCTTGGCTGTCTGGTGTGGCAAGACGTGGCTCACAGGGTGATGGTGGTGACACCACAGGGACACAGTGAGGTGAAGAGGTTCTGGAAACGACAGAAGTCTCACACGTAACCAGAGGAAGAGAAACGAGGTGCAGTGATATCGCACCAGACAGCTGTTCCTGTGGCGTCCAGATGTTCCTGCTGCCACAGTTGTTCATTGTTGCAAGTCCTGTAAGAAAATGGAGAAGATAGAATTATTTTGTATTTGAATTAAATGGTGTTAAGAGGAAAATATACTCATCTGGTCATTCTTCTTGCCTTTTTGAGTAGTTAGGCAATTTTCTAATAAGCCTATGATGAAATACTATCTTTTATACCGTACATAAAGCAATATCTAAATATGGATTTAGATCCTTTTTTTTGTGTTCATCACTTCCTGAAATTATCCATTTATTAGTCATATAATTTGAGCTCTCAATCAGTCAGTTGTGAGCAACAGGCAGGGATACACACACTGACTGATTCAAGTCATTTGTTTGTGGGTGTAATGGAATGTCTTTAGGACCACAAATACGCTGCTGATTCAGGTTGCTTTCATTTAGCTGCAATGATTCATTAACATTGGTCTTAGACTGTTATTTAGATAGCTAGATCTAGATTGATATGAAATTTGTAGGCTTAGATTTAATGTCTGCTCTCTCTCTCTCTCTCTCTCTCTCTCTCTCTCTCTCTCTCTCTCTCTCTCTCTCACACACACACACACGCCAAGCTACTGTTTTCAAAAGAGGACATTTGTATGGATACACTCAATGAACAGAGTGTAGTATTGTAGTTGACAATGCAAGGTGAAACCTGCAGTATAACAAAAGTTGTGGCTGAGCCTGAGAAGATAGCTTTGGTGTACCACCTTGTGCTGAAAAAGATTCTGCTCATGTACCTGTGTGTGCAGCCAAAATCAAATTTGGTACTGGTTCTTTTTATTAATAACTAAAATGGCACTCAGTAGAGTGCCGTGGCCCAACAGTCTCCTTTAATTCAATCAAGCCTAATCCAATATCAAACTGGATAGCCCTCTACCACTCTATATTTGAAACTGCTTAACCATGATTTAAACTCACCTGATCTAGGATCCACATCAGATTGTACTCACTCACAGATACCAACCTAAATACACCAGATTTTTTCAATCAAGATCCACGCATTATTCCTGAGAAAATAACTGAAATATTGAAAAACACCCTATCTCATAATGTTAAAGAAGAAAATCCTGGATTTGTCGCTTTATCCAGAGCCACAGCAAAACAGAATGAGGTCTATTCTGAGCTGAGAACCATCCTCCATCCAAGTTTCATGGGAATCCATACAGTAGTTTTTGTGTCATCCTGCTGACAAAACAACCAACAAACAAATGGGCACAGGTAAACATAACATAACCTCCTTGGCTGAGTCAGGTACAGGTCTGCTTTCAGTCCCTAGAGTCAAAACTAAACATGGAGAAGCAGCATTCAGTTATTATGCACCACATATCTGGAACAAACTCCCAGAAAACTGCAGGTTTGCTCTAACTCTCACCTCTTTTAAATCAAGACTGAAGACCTTTCTGTTTGCCACTGACTTTCACTGAAGCAATTTTAAGGCTTTGAACTGCACTGTGACTTATTTTCTAGTCTTGTCTCTTTTAAACCTATTCTATTTTAGCCTACTTTCCTATTTCTTGTTTTAATGTTTTGTTTTAATGTATTTTAAATGCAATTTTTAATTTCTTTAATGTAATTTTTATGCCCCTGTAAAGCACTTGCCTTGTGTCTGAATTGTGCTATACAAATAAACTTGCCTTGCCTTAATAATTGCTTTTCCAAAAAATCCATTATTATAAAAAGGGGACGTGGGTTACTGACCAAACACTATCTAAAAAAACTATCAAAAAATATCTCTTACAGCAGCTTTAAATCTGAGTGGTGTATATGAGCAGGACTGATGGACAGAATCATAGTCCAGTATGCATCCTACACCAGAGTAATGTGAAAACCTAAAGGCCTCCAGATCACATACCCTAAGAATGGATGATTTTATTGAGAAGGAGTGGTTATGCTTTTTATAATGTATAATGAGTTTATTACACTTTTTGCAAATCGTCAGGTTCAGCTGCAGGTGCTGCTGAAGAGCAAAGCATTCTTATTTGTCAGTTCTCTTCAACAATTTATGCTTGTATAAAGTGGTGAGGGTCAAAACTGTCATTTTAAAAAGTGGTCGGGACATGTCTCCAGCATCCAGAGCAAATGACACCTAGTACAGCCCCATCTCAGGTTGGTGTGGTCAAAGAAAAAAATGGCAGTTGATTGGGGTGTAGTACTTAAGCATAACTTGCACTAGTGTGAATACTAAATAGAGTCACTGGGTGCATATGAATGTTTTTTCCATGCTGATACTCAGACCTGCTGGGATGTGAATAGTGTCATCAATCACCTTTGTGGTTTGTGCTCTGTACAACGTAACTCCTTTCACCAATTCTTTTCAATACTGCTGTCTGAATGTGAGAAATACTGTGTCTTCATGTGAGGCCACTACTTCACTGCTTGATCTGACTGATAATACACATTATTCCATCCATCACACTAACAACAGATTAGTGCCTCTTATAATAGATTCTTAATCAAAAGAGAGACATGGCGGTGATGTTACATAACTTGTTTGAACACAATATATGTATCTTGTGTTTATAATGCATGAAGAAATAAAATCTGACCTGGAAGAAAAGATGAATGCTTTTAGTCTGATTTTAGACCTCTTGGTCCTGGCTGAAATGAGTATTACAAAAACACTTGAACACTATGAGCAAATACCAAAACTTTATTCCCAGTTTTCACAAATGAGAAAAAAGTTACTCCAAAAAGATAGAAAAACTATCCTGGCAGTTTGTTTTTTTTACCTGTTCTTAAGCCATAAACACAGGAGAGAAAACCAATTAAATCAGATTTAGAAAATGCATCTCAGGAATTGTTTTGTCTCACTTGCCTCTCAAGGCTTCCATAGTTTTCTGAACTAAGAATGAAAACCTTCATGACCAGTTGTGTTTGCTGAAACACATGACAAAGATGGAGGTACCACTGGATTCAAATCTAGGCCTCTGCTTCATTTGGAAAGACAACTTGTGCAATCTGAAGAATGTGCCAAGGGTATGTACAGGGCTTGATCAAAAATTCATTTAAACAAAAATCCACGGGCTTTAAAGCAGCACTCTGTAGCGTTGTTGAAGAAATGTTAATGAGCAGAGAAAGATGTTCGTTGGCTGATTTTGTTCTGCCTAAACAAACTAAATAACCAAACTGTCTTTGTTTTCATGACTGAATAAACCGAATAAACAAACTGACCTTAAAGGACAACACAATTTATACTGTTTTACTTTGTTCTCAGAAAGGTGGCAGGGTCCGCCACATATAAACAGCTTGTTTATTCACTTATGGAAAAACGTTTGTATCATTGACTCATTAATTTTGTAAATATTAAAATTCTGAGTTTGAATTTCTTTGGCAAAACTACACAGTGCCCCTTTAATGTGTAAAGCATTTGATCATTGTAAAGTGCATCTTAATGCCTTTATCTGTTCTTTTCGTCCTCCTCAGTTCTGGTGCGGTTCAGAGTTTTCTGTCTTCCTCCTTTTCTTCCTGGTGTATGTTAGTCCTCTCCTCATCCATTTGTGCAAAACATGGACTTTTATTTAGCCTAGGCCACAAACTACGTTTGTTATTGGATTAATAAAAGTATATAAAAATACTAGGACAAGTTAAAATAAATCACTAATATTGTAAGAAGCCAAAGATAAAACGAGGGAGTGTCGGTGGAGTCATGTGCAGCGTGAGACACTACAGCAGCCTCCACGTAGGTCGCGGCTCCAGTTAGCCTCACAGTCCTGTGTGAGCTGAGCTGAGCTGGGCTGGGCTGGGCTGCATGGACAGCCTGGCACTCTCACACTGGAAGCAGGTGTTGTTCAGCAGCAGGAGCCTCAGCACTGACCCCAAATTGTCCGGTAGGAGCGATAAAAACGTCAGCCGACCGACAGGCCGCAGATGGAGCCGGGGACCTCGCGTGAAACTCCGAACGACGCGGGGTACCCTAAACCGAGCGGTGCACGGGAGGAGACCCCGGGAGGAGAGGCGAGAGGACGAGAGGGGAGCACCGGGATGCTGAAGCCAAGAGGAGTGGACGAAGCAACGGCGGAGGAGGTGAAAACGCTGCGTGAGGCTGAGAAGCAGATTAAAGCTGGAGAGGAAGAAGATGTTGGCAAACACCAGGAGGAACTAGACCCAAGAATCCAGGCATGTTAGCACATTATCATTATTAATCATGCAGTAAGGAGATGTAGCCAGTGTTAAATGCTCTGACACAAATGATCCACATATCTACTGAGCAGAGCCGGAGGAAACACATGGGCTATGTGATCCTCTAGTCTGCTCCTTCCGCAGACTGGTACTGGGAGTGGACAGCCAACCGTGCATCTCTGGGTAGCCTAGCAAATGTCCCCCCGCTTAACACTTTAGAATTGCTTTATTTCTTGCATTTTCCAGCCATTATATTCATATTCTGCTGATAAAATAGGTAATCTTTTCCCTTTGATTCCAGGAGGAGCTGGAGCATCTCAACCAGGCCAGTGATGATATCAACAAGCTGGAGCTGCAGCTGGATGTGAGGGAGTTGTTTTTGTCATAAGCAGAACATGTGTACACCTCTTATCACTGCCTTAGTGCCTTATTATTACATTATTATAATATTATTATGATGCTATCCATGTGCCTTATTATGGATCCCACTGCTTTTCTTGCAAGACCTGCCCTACTTTGCCACTGATTGGTTGCCTTGGTTGGTTGCGTTTGCTGTGCATGACTGAGTTAAAAACTTAAGTTAAACTTCAGGGCTGTATTGTGCTAAGCTCTGGTTGTGTTTGTGTTTTTCTTATATCTGGTTTGTACAACAAACAGCCAGCGGCGGTGCTGACACGCATTGTGAGCTGCATTTTTCACAGTTTACACACTGACCCAGTCATCTGTCACATCCCTCCTGTGGGCCTGCTACTGCTCCTCTCGGGTTCTGTCCCAAGCCCCGAGGAAGAGCACCAGGCTTTGTCAGTCAATTTTCATAGTGGCCAAACATGTAATTACATCGCCACATGATGCACTGCGGCCCAAAAATACTTTTTCCCATAAGCTTACATTGTGAAAGCACCTATTTTAACCCAAACAAAGTACAGTCCTGCTCACCATTATTGGCACCCCTTCATTTTTTGCATAACCTCTACAGTATCGTCAGAAATAAATGGAAATGTACCAAATTTATATCATCAGGATCTTTTAATCGGAGGTCCAAAGTAATTTAACAAAGAAAATTGTTTTTTCAACTTACATATTGTAATTTCAAAGAAGAAACAGAAAAAACAGCATGTGCAGCAATAATGGCACCCCTCTTTAATATCTGGTTGCACACCCTTTGGCAGTGATGACAGCCTCCAAACGTTTCTTATACGCTTCTATAAGCTTCTTGCACTTCTCAGCTGGTATTTTCTCCCACTCTGTCTTTGCAAATTGTTCAAGCTCTTCAACGTTTGCAGGTTTCTTTTCCCCAATGGCAGATTTCAGCTCATACCAAAGATTTTCAATCGGATTGAGATCAGGACTCATGGCTGGCCATTTTAAAACAGTCCATTTTTTCCTTTTCAACCATTCCTGCGTGCTTTTGGATGTGTGCTTTGGGTCTTTGTCTTGCTGGAGGACCCATGATCTTCGACTCAAACCAAGTTTTCTTACACTGGGTAGGACATTTCACTCTAAAATCTCTTGATAATTCTCTGATTTCATGATTCCTGTGATACGGTCAAGGCCTCCAGTACCAGATGCAGCAAAGCAGCCCCACAGCATTATGGATCCTCCACCATGCTTAACTGTTGGTAGGGTGTTCTTTTCCTTGTAGGCTTCATTGTGTAGTCTATAAAAAACTGTGGGTGTGCATTGCCAAAAAGCTCTATTTTTGTTTCATCTGTCCACAGAACATTTTCCCAGAAGGATTGTGGTTTGTCCAGGTACTCTTTGGCAAAGATTAGTTGTTCCTTTTTATGTCTTTTCCTCAGCAGTGATGTCTTCCTTGGCCTTCGCCCATGAAGCCCTGTTTGGTTTAGTGTGCGGCGTATGGTACTTGTTGAAACCATGACTCCAGACTGTTCCAGATTGGCCTTCAGGTCTTTGGATGTTTGACGTGGTGTTTTTTCCACCATTCGCACCAACTTTCGAAGACTTCTCTCATCAATTTTTCTCTTCCCCCCACGTCCAGGGAGGTTCTTGACAGTTCCATGCTTGGCAAACTTCTTAATAACATTACGCACTGTTGAAACAGGGACACCAAGGTCTTTGGAGATGGCCTTATACCCTTTGGAGGTCTTGTGTTTGTTTTCTAACTCTGCTTCCCAATAATTTTTTTAATATAGAGCGTTGAATCCACCCTGCTTCCCACCAAAGCTTGATAGAAAGCTGAGATGAACCAACACTACTTCTATTTTTTGCATTGTATGCAAGGTTTTTCTATTATCTCTTTGTGAAAGTAGTCTCTTAACTGCATGTATTGAAAAAAATCATTGTTTTGGAGACCATACTTTTCCTTTAAATCTTGGAAGCTTATAAATTCCCCACTTTCTGAGACTATACATATTGCCTGTATGCCTTTTTGTGCCCATTCTTTGAATGTTGGGTCATGCACCCCTAGCTTAAAATTTGAATCATACGCGAACCACCTCAGAGTACAAAGCCCCCGCTTTAAATCTGTATTTTTCTACTATAACATTCCATATTGCTAGCGTAAATGCTACTGTAGGGTCCATAACATGTCTTAATACCCCCCTTAAAGCAACACTAGGTAGTTTGGACTCATTACTACCCCCAGCTGGTTGAAAAGCGCAATTATCTGTTACCAGTGTCGTAAATGCTGTCGCTGTACGAGCATCCCTGGGGAAAGTGAATACGCGTGAATTTGTTGACGGAGCTGGCGAATCACGAAATCGTCTGAAAAAACCTCAATCGAGTGCCAACAACAAGCTAGATTCAGAGATAGCAGTTGGTAGTTTGTTAGCATATAGGCTGCACAGCACATTAGCATGCTAGAATTATTCTCATACCGACTTGGTTATAGTGATTGCACCGAATAAGTTACTTCCAAAACACGACGCTTGGGCGTGAATGTGTTTAGTAACGTCTGAATATATAACTGTTTTCAGGAGTTACTAAATACAATCGCAAGTTGACGCTGTGTTTGGTGTAATAACTACAACCAACTCGGTACGACAACAATAAGTAGCATGCTAACGTTACCGATAACAACAACAGCCTAACGTTACCTCCCGACCACACTATTCAACAATTACGTTGATTATCTGCATGAACTAAGGAATCTGCAACTTTTCAAGACAAGACGTTCATAGTGTTTTAGTAAGTTAGTCATCGTTTAAGTCACTACATGAAAACGTGCAAGCTATTGAAACGGACAGCATTAGATTATCTCCCAGCTTTATTACGGTTATAAACTGTGGACAAATAGTGCCCCAATGAACACCACAGAACAACAAATCAACTCAAAGTAAAAGACGGTAAGATAATAAATATGTATATATGTAATATATGACTTAAACATCCAGTAGCATCAAGGCTAGGTCGCTATCAGTCTTGAAACCCATTTCTTACTCAGCTCGCGCCACCGAGTGTAAGCTGGTCCAATATTTATCCGTGTCCGGGCTCGTGTTGTATCACTTTCTCTTTTTCTTTTCTTCGCCTCCTCAGACAATACCTTCTTGGCTTTTTTAGCTGGCTCGGCCGTGGCGTTGGTTTACGGAAAATCCAAGTACCTGCGGGCTAAATCCACCGATGAATAACGTGTGACGTATGCGATAAAGCAGGTTGCACTAGACGCCTTTACGTCAGATAGGTTCCGACCCGCTCTGAGAAGTTACACAGTGCGGTTTCTGCCAGTGCGACCCCCCTCAGGCTGCAGAGACATCACCATTCATCCTATTAACCATTTTTCTACCACTTAACTAAGTTTAGAAACATTATTTTAAGGTCGAAAAACTACCTAGTGTTGCTTTAAATAGTTGTCCCCCACCAGGATCTGGGTCTGGTAACCCTGTATCTCCCTTTGCATTTCTTTCCATTGAGACTCTACTAGCTACTAGAGCTATTCCTTAAAGTTGGGTAGAGCCATTCCCCTCTAATTTTTGGGCAGTTTAAATGTTGTAAATCTTGTTCTTGGCTTTTTGCTATTCCCAATGAATCTAGAGATCATCTTGGCCCAGGCTAGGAATTTGTTTTTTGGACTATTAATTGAGAGAGATTGAAATAAATATAGTAGCTGAGGTAGGATAGACTAATTAAATTAAATAATTTGTGTTTTTGATATATTCAATTTATACCCTGAGTAGTATCCATATGTTTCCAATAGGTTCATTAGATTTGGGAAACATATGTCTGTTTGATCTCAAAAACCAATTATGTCATCCACGAAAAGTCCAATGACATGTTCCTTCCCCCTAATACTGACGCCCTGCAGGTCTTTAAATTGCCTTATTGCTTGTGCTAAGTGTTCAGCATATAAAGTACAAAAGTACTTTTCAAAAGTCTCAAGTCTTTTGCAAATGATTGAAGTTAATAGCTTGTAGGCCTGCTGTTTACGCAGGCATGTGGCCAGAAGTCTGGCTGCTTTTGGACCTCATAATAAGTCAGTTTGGCAAATCTTGCCCTTTTTTCTATATCACCCCTAAGTATCTCATCTATCTCCCCCTTGTTTCCTTAATTTGCTGTAATATTGACTGATCTTGTGTATTTTAATGTTTTTTTCTGTAGTTCTCTCAATTTGTCTACTCCATGATTGTATATAGCTAGCCGGGCCTTTTTTTGAAATGTTGTCAGGGCAATCAGCTTTCCATGAATAACTACCTTCATAGCATCCCAAAGTATTGCAGGGTCAACATTTCTAGTATCATTATCTTCTATAGACTTTTCTGTCTCTTCCCTGATTTGTTCCACATTTGCCTTATTATTCAAAACACCCACATTAAGCCTCTATACGGTATTTATTTTTCTACTATTCAATGTATTGTTAAAGTAATTGCATTGTGGTCTGATACATCCGCCACCCCAATTTTACAATCTATGACCCTTGTGACTTTCATCAATATTAGTTTAAAAGTAGTCAACTCTAGAGTAGACAGAATGAGGTACTGAATAATGTGTATAGTCCTTTTCTAGTGGGTAAAGTTCTCTCCAAATATCAAATAGTCCCGTTTCCTGCACTGGTGTGTTAATACATTTGGTTAGATGCATATTGTTTTTCTTGAGACTTGTTGTATCACGATTATGATTCATGACCACATTAAAATCCCCTCCGCATATCAAAATACCATCAGTTTCGAAGGCAATAATGTCAAACAGAGTTTTGAAAACACATTTGGTACTCTCTGGGGGGACATATACATTGATCAGTGTCACCACTTTGTTTTCTAGTTTCCCTTTAACTAAGACATATCTCCCCTCTTTATCCCTTACTTCTTTATGGTATTCAAATTGAACTGCATTTGTGATAATAATAATTAATTATTTAATTAATTAATAATAATAATAATTTTAATTTCTCATGTTTTTGTTGGGGCAGGTGGAACTCTTGTAAAAATAGCCCTTTCTTTTTTCAATTTAGCCAGTACCTTGCTCCTTTTAACTGGATTATTTATCCCAGTTACATTAAGTGACAATGCGTAGCATTCACAAACCTCCAGACAACTTAAAACTGCACAGGCCTGAACATCTGGACGACATGTGCTAAATAAAGAAAATAAAGAAAGAGCAGTTGACCTCCAATTTTCCAAGGTCAAACACGCCATTTCACACATCCTAATAGTCCAACGTCAACCAATAGCATTTATTTTGTGATCCAAATGAAGTCTCCAGCATTGTTAAAAAAGGAAACAAGATTTGCCCCATATTTAACAAGCATCTAAAAAAAATAAAAAGTGTGGAAAGTAAATTCCCTGCTGCAAAATAAATCCAAAAGGAACAGAATCAGTGGTGTTTTGTATATGTAAACTTTAACTGATACCCTAAATACCAGGAAAACTGCAGTACTACTGCTACTGCTACGTTTTGTTTTTTTAACATATCAAGGGCTCCACTAAACACTCTTTTCAAGCCAGATTGGCTTGGTTGTAACACATATTGCGAACATACATACATGGAGGGAGGGAGAGAGAGAGAGTTTGACACAAGTTATGTCACCACTGTCACACGCCTAAATTAAGAATGCAATATTCCATCGTCATAAACCAACACAATTGAGCTCAATACAAATGACCCTACATGGCCATAAAAGCAAACAACAAACAACAAAATGCTCACTGAGGGCCACTATAAAGCGCACCTTTCTAGGGATGCAGATCCATTGACAACAACCTCCTAGATAATAACAGACACTGGTCACCATCTACATCAATCAATCCAGCAAAATTCCAGCCTAAGTGAAATTACTCACCAAAGTTAAGGGTTCACCTAAAAAGAAAGGCAGCACGGCGGTTCTTCCCCTGGGCCAACCTGTCAGTTCCATGAAATCCTGTAGCTACTGAATCAGTTAGCTTTCTATAGACAACATGGCCGGAGCATTGAGTCGGGGCTGTCCCATGGTATTGTGAGTGAAAGTTTTTACCCTCTTGAGGGTGGAAAAGTTCCGCTCTGTTATTGCTCTCTGCCCTCTGCTTTCAGCAGATCAATTTCTGAGCGGAAACTCTGGATCTGAGTCACCTTTATCCAATGTTTTCCTGCTTCATTCAGCTCTTCTGCTGTCAGTTCACCCCTCATTTTTGTGCTTGAGCGGGTGTTGGTGATAAACCTCTTCATCCAGGCTGTCACTCGGAGCACTGTTTTTAGTTTACTGTACTTCTCCAGACATAACACAGGTTTTAAGAGCTCTGTGTCTTGATTAACAAACTGTACAGCAATCTGGTATTTGGATCTGAGTTCAGATTTAACTCATCTTCCTGAACATCATCCTGAGTGCTTTCCGACTGATCAGGTGATATCAGACCACAAGGTCCATTCCACCACAAAGTGCTCTGCTTCAGATCCTGCACAGTTAGGCCTCTGGTGGGAAGGTCAGCTGGGTTCATTTTCCCCTTACAGTGCGACAATGACTGTGGGTCGGTTAGAGACTGGATTTCTCACTCTATTGGCTACAACCCGTTTCCACTTGCTAGCAGAACTGCGAATCCAGCGTAGCACTATCATTGAGTCTGTCCATAGTCTGAGTTGTGATTGTCTAGTTGCAGTGCCTTTGTGAGAGTGCTCCCCAGCCTGGCTGCTATTACAGCTCCCATCAGCTCTAGGTGTGGCAGTGTCATCCTTTTGAGTGGGGCGACTCTGGACTTGGATGCAACCAGGCTTACGGTCACTTCTCCATCCTTGGTTTCTCCCTGAAGATAAGCAACTACACTGTAAGCCTTTTCACTGAGTCACAGAATAAATGTAGTTTTAAATCATGGCCGTTCTGCTGTATGTGTGTTTTGTACCACCGTGGGATTGACAGCTGGTGCAGTTGAGGGAGCTCTGAACACCACTGTTGCCATTTTTTTGTCAAATCAGGCGGCAATTCCTCATCCCACCTGAGCCCTCTCTCCCACATCTCTTGGAACAAGCACTTTATCCTGATGGTGAAGGGGGTCAAGAATCCTAGAGGGTCAAAAATTCGAGCAGAAGACTGCAGAACACTTCGTTTTGTGTTCTCCCTTTCCTTCAGAATATCAAGCAGCCCCCTAAGGTCGAACACAAGATCATCGGTGACTGGTCTCCACACCAAGCCTAGAACCTTCAGCACTGACCCATGTGTTTCTGGCTGTACAGTGCAATCCATCGAGCTTTCCTGCCATTTTTCTTTGAGCTTAGGAGAGTTCGTCATCCATTTACATAGCTCCATGCCTGCAGCAGACATAATGTTCTTGGCTGTTGTTGTCACTGCGTGGGCCTCTGTCACCTCACTTGCACTTGAAATAAAGTCATCCACATAAAGTGAGGAGCTGATGGTTTCTACCACTTGCGGGTGTTCTAGCTCATATTGTCTCAAATGCTTCCTTATGGTGGCTGCGAGTAAGAATGGGCGTGATGAAGCTCCAAACACCACTCTTGTCATTCTAAGCATGCGCAGCTTCTCGTCCTTCTCCTCTGTCGGTGGGCCTGTGAACCACAGAAATCTTACAGCATCCCAGTCTCTTCCTTTTTTATGCTCCAAGTCTTTTTATTGATATTTATACATAGAAAGATAGTGTACAAAGTCAGAAGCTTAGATGGACAGAAATAATACAAGTATAAACATCATACCTCCCCCCCTCGCTCCAACAGAGCTCCGTCCCTGCAACAATATTACTGTACCATTCAACAACCTAGTATTGATTGAACTTTTATGCAACCACTTGTATTACATGCATCACTTACGTATCAAAATTACATATACAAAAAAAATAAATAATTAAAACAAAACAGTAGGATACATAAGTAAATAAAAAAATCAATAAGTTATCAAGAATGGTCCTTATGGGTTTCAAATTATACACAATACAGGATCAGTCATATAAAACACTATTAGTAACATCTCATTTCTCTATATAACTTAAAAAAGGTTTCCATGTAGCATAACATTTTTGAATACATCCTTTTGTAGAATAGCGAATCTTCTCTAATACCAAATGGTATAGAAGGTCATTAATCCACATCCTAAAGGTTGGGGGAAATTTTTCCTTCCACTTAAGGAGTATTAATGGCCTAGCTATGAGAGATGCAAAAGCTATCATATTCTTTGCCTGGCGGTTAAGGTGAGTGTCTTGTGGAGTTATTCCAAATATGGCAGTGATGGCAGAAGGTTCTATAGGTACTTGTAAAACATCTGAAAAGTTTTAAATATTGACTGCCAGAAATTGTCTAGTTTCAAACAAAACCAGAATATATGTGAGAGGGTGGCTGGCATTTGCCTGCACCGATCACAAATAGGATTGATGCTAGGTGTGAACTTTGCTAGTCTCACTTTAGACCAGTGAAGGCGATGCATAACCTTGAACTGGATAACTGTGTGTCGTAAGCAGATTGAAGAGGAATGTATTCTATCTAAAGCTTTTTCCCAGATTTCCTCAGGAAGTTCGAACCCCAAGTTGTCCTCCCATTGAATCTTTAATGACATCAAAGGCTCCAAATTATATGGATTTAGTAAGGAGTATATTTTCCCAATAGTCCCTCTGGAACCTGAATTAAGCTTCAGAATGGAATTTAAGAGGGAGTTGGGTGGCAGGGATGGGAAGTGAATAAATGATGTTGATATAAAACTACGGAGCTGCAAAAATCTAAAAAATGAGAATTAAACTCCAACGTTCCAAATCTCGCTTAAGGTGGGTTAATAGATTTTGAAAGCGCCACGCATCAGCTATACCATTCGTATTAAGAAAAAGCTGCAGTTGAGAGGCCGCACTGGATTTGGATGCAGTCCTTGACGAGCTACAGTCCAGAGTAGGTGATAATGTGCAGTTCATATCTCCTCCGTCGATAAGACAATGTGTATCCATGTTGGGGATATGAGCAAAGAAATGTATAAAAAATGAACTATCATCCCAATGTGGTGCGTATATGTTGGCCAGGACAACCAGTGTGTTGTACAGCCTGGCCACTACAATTATGTAACGCCCTGAGGAGTCTGTTTCAACCTTTGACATAACAAATGGGATATTCTTATTAACAAGGATGGCCACACCTCTAGATTTGGAATGGAAATTAGAATGATATGATTGTCCAATCCATCCTCCCCTGAGTCGAAAATGGTCAAAGGTTCAGAGATGTGTCTCCTGAAGAAAGGCAATTCCCGCCTTTAATTTACTCAAATGAGTCAATACTTTCTTTTGTTTGATGGGGTGGTTCAAGGATTTTACATTCCAGCTTACAAAGGTTACATCGCAATTAGCTGATCGGTTTGAAAAATCTGTGTCAGTCGTAGCCATATTCAAGACAGAGAAAGATTAGTGGTGTATTACGTCTGCCTGCATTTATACTTTCTAGAATATTGAAAGGACCTTTAAAAGATAAGTAAGTATGAACAATGAACCACGGAGAAAAAAAAAACGATTGTAAACCCAGGTACAGTAAATCCCCAACCCTCACCTGTCAGAACAAGGTGACTCCCAAACCCCTCGCAAAGATATCCACACATTTAAGTGCTTGTGTGAGGATACACTAGCTCTAAAAGAACAAACTCTGCTGTATATAGAACATAGTTTTGTATGAGGCACCTTAGAGAATGACGGATTAAATATTTAAAACTTAAAGTTTTTTTTAAAAACAAAAATTATTTCTTCCGTAGTCTAAGTGTTGAGCATAGATAGAAAGGGAAATAATAATAATAATAATAGAGACACACTACAGTATTCTGACCAGTCAAATTGTTATATCTGTTGTAAACAAAATAAAAGAGCGAAAATACAGCACAATTTTGATTTCTTAGGTGCTCTCTATTTCTCCATCTGGAACAGTCTGGAGCCTTATGGCTCTGTAGCAGTGTACAGTGTATCGGTCAAGGTGATGTGTTTAGAGAGTGGACAGCACCAACCTTATTCAGATGTAGAATTTAGCTATTCTCACTTGTTTCAAGTCATGGTCAGTCTTTTGAAGAGTCCGGTAGAATTCTGGTTTTCACGTAGGCCATGGCTTCTTCTGGGTTTTGAAACCGTTTCTCAGTTCCATTATATGTGATCCAGAGCCGTGCTGGGTAGAGAAGGCCGTATTTAACACCGTCTACGAAGTAGTCGTCTCACCTCGCTGAAAGCGGCCCGGACTCCCTGGCGCGACGAAGGATATCAACACAATCTTGGTAATAGTGGACTTTCGCCACAATGACACGTGGTTTACCGTCTTGGCTCCTCCGCTGTAGACCCCTGTGAGACCGGTCGATCAGGACGTCTTTGTCTATTCTCAGTACCTCTCTTAATAGTTTGGAGACAGCTGTCGGTGTGCTTGAGCCTGGGGTCTCTGGGATGTTTAATATTCGGATGTTGGAGCGCCTCATTCTTTCTTCCATATCAAGACATTTCTCCCGCAGATTGCCGACTTCTGTCTCGAGTTTCCCCACTTTCATTAGCAACAAAGTCACGTTGTCTGAACATGATGAGAGCCCCTGCTCCATGTGCGACACTGTTGTTTTCATCGTCTCCACCTCGGAGCGAATTGCTGTGGTGTTGTTTGCTAGTTCCATTTTTACTGCCTGTAGCTCGGATTTGATGTTTTCAAAATCTTCAGCCAGAGCAGTCTTCAGTTCCGACCTGAGCAGCATAGCAATGTCTGTTTTCAACGACGTGAGGATTTCTGCCTTCAGGTCCGCGACGTCCATTTGGTCATCAGGCTGAGGTGTCTTAGTGCTACACCTGGATGGTGAATCATTTGAGCTTGAGGCTTTGGGCCCAGTTGTGGAGGCTCCTCCAGTGAACTTGAATTTTCGCAAATTGTTGGCCATTTGCGCTGCGGTATCGCAATAAAAATAACATATAATGAAAAAGAATTAACTCAGAGCGATGTGTCGTATTTTTTGTTGATATAAGGTGCCTAAGAAAAACTTTTAACCCGAAATTCAGCAGAGCATGTTGCTTGTGCTGCCTACTCCATCGCCTGCTCGCTAGCGCCCCTCCCGGTCTCTTTCTGAGAGTGAGATCTGCAGAAATGCTTTCTTGATGTCTGCCATGTATGCAATCTCATGCAGTCTAAACTTGATCAAAACACTCATCAGCTCTGGATTCAGATTGGGACCTGTTAAGAGACAGTCATTTAGTGAGGGACTTCTGTCTTTGTGGGATGAAGCATCAATCACAACCCGCAGTTTTGTTGTCACCTTATCCTCCCTCAGTACAGCGTGGTGAGGTAAGTAATATGTGGCCAGCCATGGAAAAACCAGGAACAAGTCTCCCGATGGGGCATTTTGAGTTATTGGCGGATTCTGAAAGTGTAGGTTCTAAGCTTTCCAACGATGTCTAACACATGGAAATCTGAAAATATTTGAAGAAGATGTGGCCATTTGAATGTAGGCATTCCTGAAACTAGTGTAGTGAGAAATCAAGCCTGAAAGATTCTGAATTCTCACCTACCTGGGGAGCCAGGTAACACAATGCTGCTCATTTACATCTCATTTACATTAAGTCCAACCCCCTACTGTTAACCAGCAGGAAAGAAACTAGGTCTAGGGACCCTGAGGGGTTCCTAGAGAAAGGAATGAATGTAGGTAATGTTCATGTAGTGTTATTTTTCATAAACACTTTAGTGGACTGATCAGAATCAGAATTTACTTTATTGAAATGGAAATTCTGTTGTTAAAAAAAAGAAAAAGAAAAACAAGAAAGGCAATATACTTTAGAATTAGCAAATGTAGATACTTATTTCTAATATAAAATAGAATAAAACAAATTTAAGTCACTGTGTGGTGCAGTGTGGATGGATCAGTCTGTTGCTGAATGAGCTGTGGCTGATCAGCCAGCACATTGTGGAGAGAGTGTGAAGGAGAGTCCAATATTTGGTGATCACACCCGCATCCTCTTCTGCGTACTCCTCTGTCCTGTGACCCTTGGCGCTGGGCATGTGATGTCTTTCGCCTCGTCAGCACAGAAAGGCCTGATTTTTTCAAAAAGATAGTTCTGCGTGCTTGGGGCCAGGACAGAAAGACTGTCAATAGGGGGCAGAACTCCTGGATTGCGCAGTAGTTGAAATTTGACAGGCTCTGCATCACTGTGAGTTCTTGCAAGCACCACGCCTGGTCTGTTGGCATCAAAGCTGTGACAAAATATAAGCACATAATAGGATATTTAAAACATGGCTCACTGTTTTCTCTCATGATTCTTTTTAAAAATGCATGTTTTACACATTTACAGTAGTCAAATAAAAAAACTAACCTTGGTTATGTCTGCCAAAGTGTTGACTCTGGTCCTCATGAATGCTTGCTTGATTAGTCCAAAGCCACAGTCAGGGGCAAATTTGGTGTGGCCAGCAATAAGGAAGTGGATGCCCAGGCTGAAGATTTTGGCTTTGATTTGGGTTTGAGGGAAAGTGCATCTGAAGAAGACAGAGAGGGAAAAAGGATTAGATATAAAATGAAAGCAGTTCATGTCTATTCATAACAGTCTAATAAATCAAACACAAAAAAACTATAGAAATAAAAAACTTTCTGTCTTAAGGGTAAACAACGTGTGATAAATAGTACCTGCTGTGCAAAATCAAAACTGTAATGCATCCTGATCTTCTTGCTTGCTGGTGGGGAGGGTCCAAAAGACAACTGAGAGTCAGCACATGTCTTTCTGCAGGCAGCAGTCATCTTGTTGTACACAGCCCTCTCTTTTTGCACAAGGGCAAGATGATCTTGTTGCTTCTTGACTGCTTCAGACTTTCTATCATCTGGGAGGTTTGCACTTCGTACCAGCTGATCGTTATTGTGTTGGCACTGCCAGCAGAGATCTGTACGTGGCCTGCAACTTCTGATGTGCGGGAGGAGCTGGTTCCACAGTGCTTTGAAGCTTGATTTACAAACTGCACGCTCACCTGAAAATACAGATACTTGTGTTTAAGTATACTTTAATTGCTAATAGTGCTTCATATTACTAGTCATTAGAAGCATTCAACTCTTATATAGAAATTAATTTTTACACATACCAAGCTCCTTAGCAGACTTCATGTAGAGACGCCACACTGAGGCCTTAGACACATGGGTTGGCAGCAACTTCACATGCCAATCCCTATGCCCAGGATGTCGGCCAGGCAGCATGATGGCAATGGCCTCTGCATAGTTTTTTATAAATTCCACAGCTCTGTCAATTTGTTCACGGCTGATGAACCTGGCTGGCCGTGGCTGTGAGCTCTTCTTCCTTAACCGTGGTCTGCCCCATTCTCATCAAAGTGTTTGATTATGTCAGTCAGAGTGTCTTTGCCAATTCTGAAAAAGACAAAAAGAAAACCATTGTTTCAGATCATGGGTCATGTAAACAGGCACCTTGTCATCTGACTCACCTGAACCATTAGCATCATAGTCAATACTTTATTCATGCACCCAAAGTGTCTTATTCACCCATGGGCGTGTTATTCATGAACCAAAGGTGTGTTATTGAACCCATGGGTGTGTTATTCACACTTTATTCAAGCACATCATCAGGTTGGTGTGTTATTCAAATTAATAGCAGATGCTCACATTACAGCTTGTAATAGGATCATCTGATCTAACAAGTTTCGATGTGCATATCATTTGCATTTTAAAACGACAATACTGAGTTAGCTATTAACATGTATGGTATAACCATATGAAATTAAGTAGGCTAGATAACTTGGACTCACAGTGGATGATCAAAAGATGGCGTAGCATGAAAAAATAAAACAGTTTGTAATCCCTGTGTGTGACTTTGAATGAACATTACATAACGTAGATAACTTAGACGTTAATGAAAACTCGCCCCTCACAGTGGATTATTAAAAGATGGCGTCTAGCATGAAGAAATGAAACAGTTTGTAATCCCTGTATGTGACTTTGAATGAACACTACATAACGTAGATAACTTGGACATTACTGAAAACTCACAGTGGATTATTAAAAAATGGCGTCTAGCATGAAAAAAAAAATGTTTGTAATCCATGTGTGTGTCTTTGAATGAACAATAACGTAACATAGATAAATTGGACGTTAATGAAAACTCACCCCATAAGAAACTGAAAAGTATTCCTGCAAACTTCAATGCCTCCGATTAAATAAGAGGTCCGGGGGTGCTTTCTTTTCGTCGGGGGCTTCTTGGTGGATGTAGTCATCTCCGAAGTAACTACTGTACGTCTGTTTGCCTCAAGGTGTCCAATTATTCTCATGTCCTGCCACTCTCTTTAGGCAGCTAAAGAATCCATCCGTATGTTGTACATAAGCTCTGGACAAAGTTTGTGGCTACACGACTGTGTCCCAAGGAGAGAATTCTCCTTTCTTATTCCGTAGCATTTGCAGTCAAAGTTAAGGATCTTCTCCATTTCTCTGTCTTTGTCGCCTTCAAATGTTACAGTAGATATAGCTTCTGATATCTTACGCTCCAGCTCCTCCGCTGCGAGGCCAAGGGATTCTTCGTCGTCTTTATCTTCGGCTAAAGTCAACTGTAGATTAGGGATGTTCTCCAAAGTAATGCAGTCGCTCTCGTCGTTTTCTTTAGTTTCATCTTCTAGTTCGGGTTCAGAATCAGAAGTGAAATCGGCATCGGCATAACCAGAAGAATCTGTCTTGTTGAAGAAGTACTGAAAAAGATTTGCACTGTAACAGCCACGATTTAGCTCTTCTGCAATGCGTTTTTCTTGGTCCATCTTCATTCAATGATGAGAACACATGAAGCTGAGCGGCTGCATAAGTAGCCATGTGAGACCCTTTTAACGTGCAGCTGATTGGCTATTCACGTGCTTTTGTTCTTTTTTCAGCCAAAGAGATCACCCCTCCTCCCAAGTAGGTCCCAGCTGCAGCGAGGATTTACTCTAAAACTACCCAAATTCAAATATAAAGTTTAAAGTTTTAAAACCACCGATACTATTATTTGAAACATGGAGTGGCTTCTTCTTGATTTCAACTTACATATTCTGCAAAAAAACAAAAATCACACATTTTTAAAAAAAATAAATTTTTCTTTGTTTTCCCGACTTGTGCTGGGCCGACTTGTTCCTGGTTTTCTCGTGACGGGTCACATATGTCTCACTGCTTGGTGGTGATGTATGCTCCCTCAGCACACCCTCAGCCATTCATTGTTTTAAGTAGTCCTCCACTACTTCATTGTATCTGCAGTAGTGTGACATCTTTTCTTAGCTTTCTTTTCAAACTCTCCAGCCATTTTTTTGCGATGCGGTAATTGTCTTGGAGTGGAGGAGGGTTTTGTCGCCATGGCAACTCCACTTGGTAACGCCCATCCTTGAAGATGGAGGTATCCTTGAACCGCTGCAATGCTTCCACATCCTCTGGGCTGTCAGATTTCTCGCTTGTGATGCCCAGGGACTCAAGCTCCCAGAATGCATGCAGCTGTTCGTCAACCTGTGCATCCTCACTGAGCTGAATGTGCATGCATGTTGTCCCTGTCATGCTGGACACTGCTACTGGGCCCTGTACTGCCCATCCGAAGGTGCTCTCCAGTGCCACCAGGCTCTCTGTGAGTCTTTTACTCAGCCTGATATTAGCACAGAAAGTTCAGATTTGTCATCTCCAGCGAAGTCTGCGAGTTGGAGACCTCTCTTTTCCATCTCTTCCTGTATATGTTCACCAGGGACTTTCATCAACGCTGTACACACCTTGGGGGTCACAACTGCCTCTATTTCAATGCTCTGCCGTTTATCCCAGACATTCTCCAAGCTGAGCTTCACTATGCTGCGCTTCACAGTTGGAGCAGAGGAGCCAAATGTGTGAAGGGTAAATGTCCCTTGTCTAATGACAGGTAGCTGCAGTGCCCTCACCACATTCTCATGCACAAAACTCCCCTGGCTGCCTCCATCTAGCAAGCAGCGGACCATCTTCCTGCTTGTCGGCCCTACAACCCATGCCTTGGCGGTTTGTAGCAGCACAGTGTTCTCATTATCAGGCTTGCTCTTTTCTGCTTGAGGAATTACTGAGGAAATAACAGAGTCCATGTCGGCAGAAACAGCAGGTAGGGGTGCCTCATTTTTCTCACAAATGGCTGCATGATGCCTGCCTCCACATGTGGCACATGACCTGCCCTTTGACCTGCAGAACCTTGCGATGTGTTTGGGTCCAAAACACACGTAGCACCTGCCAAGCTTCTTCAGCTTTTCTTTACATGCTGCCACCTGGTGGTCTGGACAGTTTTCAGATTTGTGTTCAGCACTATCACAGAACAGGCAGTTTTGTGTTGTCTGGTTGGCAGTGTGTAGTGCAGCTGCAGATGTCATGCTTGGTTTCTTTAGTTTCATGTCACTGGCTGAATATGATTTGCTGTATGTTTTGTGAGCAGACTGGTTCTCTCTCTGGTTATATGATCTCATCATTTGCAAAGCTCTCTCTCGGCTCTGAACCTCTTTCTGCAGGAACCTGAGCACACTAGGCACCTTCCACTCATCCTCATCTCCCCTCTGACGGCTGTACTCAAGAGCCATGTCCTCCTGCATCATCTGGAGCAGTATTGGGCATAACATACCTCCGTAGGTGTCTGATACCACTCCCAGTGACTCTAGGCTTCTGATTTGAATTTCACAGTCCTCATATAACTGCCTCAATGCACTGACATCATACGACTTCTTCACAGGAGTGAGATTCAGCAGCTTTGACATATGGGCGTTTACAATGAGATCTTTCCTTCCAAATCTGCTTTGAAGTATATCAACTGCAGCATCATAGTTACTGTCTGTCAGTGTGAGTCCTGCTATTGCCTTTGCAGCAGTTCCAGTGAGGTAAGTTTTCAGGTAGGTTAACTTGCAAAGGGCATCATTGCTATGAATGGCAGTCTCATACTGGCTCCAAAATTCCTGCCATAAACTTACATCTCTGTTGAATTTATCGATCATCAGCTTTGGCAGTCTCACGGTCGGGTTATTGTACCGAGAGCCGGCGGAGCTTCCGCTAACATCACTTAGCCGAGCAGGCCGGGGATCGTCGTTACTCACAGTCTCATGTGCTCTGATCACTTGGTGGGCTCGCGCCTTCTTACCGATGATGCGGTCTCTGTAATCCTCTGCGAGTTCGATCTCCACCTCGACGTCTTCCAGCGAAGTGTGTTCCTCCACTACGCGGTGAAGCTCGTGCAAGCTGTCCTCCTTTGCTGACAATACAGCCAGCATCTCTCGCACACGGCCAACGTTCGGGTCTTCCTTTAATAGTTAAGCATCGATCTGATTCAGCAGTTTCGTGGTGGAACTCTGTATTGTCCAATGCTTTCTTTTTAACCTTTCAGTAAGTTGTTCCCCACCGTCCAGTCGCCCCTCGTTGTCTCCGTCTTCATCAGCCATTATCTCCTGCTTCCTGGGTTTCAGCACCAAAAAATGTAGCAGAATCAGCTTATAACTAAAAATGACGAAGTGAGACTGTTAATTCCATTCAGACGTCCTTTAATGAGTAAAGAAGGGGCAAAGAAAAACATACATATAGCGTGTGCTAACTAAACGAGAGGTACAGCATAGCTTCCTGCCACAAAACTTGAACGTCACGTTCACCTTTTGCTCCTAGAGCATCCTGGGTAATGAAGTCTGTTTTTAATGTAACTCCTAATGAAATGAAATGAAATGCAGTTCTCCTTTTAACTACATATTTAACATATTAACAGTTTTTATGAATATGAATGTTAACTTATATTTTAACTTATTAATTCTTACAAATAATATGTTCTTTCAAATAAATTCTCAACCGTTATAATGATTTTCAGCAGTGACTGTCTCAGAAAAAGCCTCCTCTAAATTGTTCTCATGTACAGATGTTGATAGAGACAGGGCCGTCTTACCAGTGAAAAGCTCAGTGTGACGGTACAGAGTAGTCAGCTCAGACTTAAACTTTTCCGTGGTTCCTACAGGCCACAGTTTCACAGCACAGTCAAGCTCAGTTGTTGGGAATGATAGGACAAACTGTGGGAAGAGCGAGCTGCCAACCAGTTTTGTAGCAATCAGGTGATCACTCTTTGAAAGCCTCTGTTCAACCTGAAAGATGACTGTGGCGCATGCCTCCTCCGTTACTGGTGCTGTGTTGGTTACCTGTCGGCCTGGCTCATCTGCTTCATCACGAGCGGCTAATTCATCAGTTTGCTGAGTTATATTCTGTACATTCTCCTTGAAATGGGTGAGCGCACAGCTAACCCCAGGTGCATCCATGCAGCGTTTTTGCAAAGTGTTGTACAAAACGTCCACTTCTGGCATGAGCAATGAAAAAAACATTTGGGGCGCCAGGGAAAAACATGGCAAAAGCAGTTAAATCTGAAAAAAAGTCCATGTTGAATCCAGTTTGAGTAATGACAATATCCCTTGGCTGGTGGGCACCCAGGCACTTATTTCCAACTTCTCCTGCAAATTCAGGGTTTCAAATCTGTGCTCCAGCATGAAATCCACTTCATTCATTTTCACAAGTTAGCTAGCTTTACAGTCTCCCCACTTCTTGCCGACTAGCTTAAGTTCACACCTTGTGTCAGTGGCCAGCCAATCATCCTTTCCGCTTTGAAATATTAGCCAATCAAGTCTGAAATATCAAATCACGCTGTAGTGGGGCTTCAGGCTGTAAGCCCCAGTTGTCATCAAATTTTTGTGATTTACAGTGTAATGTATACACAAACACCCTGAGCATGTGTATTACTGTTTTTTCCACATACAATACACAATGCTCTATGAGAGAGGTGCCGGCCCCACATTTACTCCATGGCAACCGTAGTTCTACTGTGGACACAAACTGGGTGAACCAGTATGGAGTTATTTTTGTGTCTTTATTATTATACTGCAATTAAAAAAAGTAAGTTAAGTCAGTAAAATAAATTTGCGATTAAAAATGTATTAATGCAAATCAAACATTTTTGCTTGCTGTTGAGCTGCATCTTGTGGGCGGGACCCAGGCTGAAAGATGTAAGACACGTCTCTATTGGCCAGTGTCGATCAGAGTGGAGCATCGATGTATAGACACATAATCAATGTGCAGGTATGTTTACACGTAACTTCCGTTTTAGTAATAGCAGGATTTTATGTTTGATCTGGTGCATGTAGATTGATTTTGTTTAATGATCTGTGATATTGTCACGGGTTAGAAACATACTATTTTGTCAGCCTGTAGCCAGGGAGTTAACTCTAGCTAATGTTGATCAGAAGTTAACATTGATTTTTACTCGTCGGCAGAACAAGCATGAACTCTAAATACTATGGTTGATTCATTGAGTCTGACCCACCAAAAAAGACAATGTTAACAGGTGCGAAGGCTGTGACTATAACAAAGTCAGTTGATGCAGGTGTAAATGCCAGTTATAAACATTCACACTGAAGACAAAAGCAGATATTAGTGGGTGGTAGTGGGTTTTTTGTTCAATGTGAAAGGGCTAATGCTGTCTCCTGTGGTGAAATCTGCAGGAAGGTGGAAGCAAAGTTGGGTGAACAGGTTGGTGCTGTTGGGACCTCACCACATGGAGGACAGTAGAGAGGCCTGCATGTAAAACCAATAACCTGACATGCAGCCTCCATGCACCTGATTGTGAGATTTACCCAAACTGAAATTCTTATCTCCCATTGGCTGAGACGTACCTAAATGCACCTCAGTTCCGGTGGAATGGCCATGATGTCAGAAGATCTTAAGTGCAGCTGCTCTCCCGCTACTCACTGCGTTTCTCATCGTAACACGTTGCTGCAGGGACCTCCCGCTTTCTTCTGTGCAACAATTGCTAAAAGGGAGCACCCAAACACTTGGACTTCAACCTACCCTAGGCCACAGTCTTCAACCTTGCAGGTCGAGCAACTGACTGTTTTTGTGTTTACTAAACACGTTCCAGATCCAGAGGAGACGCTGTGCAACGCAGCATCTAATCTCTGTAGAAATAAGGAATTTTCCTCAGGAAGAAACAGACTGCTGCTGAGTTTGCTCCGCTACAGTGCTGAGAACAGCCACCGTCAGCCCACTGATAGGACGCTACAGCGGCAACGCCATTCATCCACACGGAGGGAATGAGCTGCATTTGTGAGTTTTGTGGGCCGTTGAGTCCTGTAAACAGGACACTCTGGAGGCTGTGGTGGAGAGGAGGACACTGAAAAAACTGTTATCCATCATGAATAATCCTCTCCACCCTCTCCACCTCACACTGGTCAGACAGCAGCGCACCTTCTCCAAAAGGCTGCTTCAGCTTCGCTGTCATAACAACTGATACAGGAAATCTTTCCTGCCACAAGCCATCACTTCATACAATAACTCTCTCACCTCTGCCTGACAGAGAGATCTCTGATCTCTCTACTGTTTTTACTCCGTTATTAACATGTTTACATCTGCACATTTTAGGTTCTTTTAAGTCTATTTATCTATTTATATTACCTGTGGTTCTATTATTGCACACTCATATGTACATTTTGGTTCTGTTATTGCACATTCATAAGTATATGTTGGTTCTGTTATTGCACATTCATAGGAATTGTTTATTTCTTGTATAGTTGTATAGATTATTATTGTTTATAGTATAGTTTGCACTGTGTATATACATTGTATATATCTTGCTTTCTATTTATGTTATGTACAGACCCACTGCTGCTGTGACAAAATAATTTCCCAGTCTGGGATCAATAAAGTAATTCTATTCTATTCTAAAGTTTTGTGATTGCTGCTTGCCTTTTTTATGCTCATCAAGAGCTTATTTGAGCAATCTATGGACTGAGTTTTAGTTGTGCTGCCGTGTAAGTGCACAATAAGCTGCATTTCTATTTTCTCCAAGGAACAATGACCTGAGGAAGGTAATCGAGCTCCGAGCGTTATCTCTTTTTCCTTCTCTGTTTCTCCTCTCTAATAATCCACATGTACACACACACACCTGCGCACATCCATGCACACCCTCAGGTGAACAGATCGTTTGGAGTTAACTTCGCCTCCAAGCCATTGTTCACTCAGCCGCATGTGGTAACACACACACCTCACTCTGAACCACAGAGTTCAGCTCTGTCCAAAACCACACTGTGATTAAAGGCACCATGGTCTCATTCAAGTCTTGCGGTCACTTGCTGACGAGCCCCTGCTGTGACGTACCCACTGATATGCCATGTCTGGCAGCTTGAGCTTTTACTTGACGTGATCTCCACGAGCTCACGCCATCTTGCCTCTCTCTCCCCTTCTCTCTGTCACGCATGCACTCAGACACAAACACACACACACACGACACATGCTTGTTTTGTTTGATGCTTGAGTGTACCGTAGTGTTTAGTTGCTGTAACTGTGCTTGAACAATAGATGTTTATGGATTGAAGTGTTATTGATTATTGATAATTTTTTGTAATGATAAATAAACTACAGAGCAGTTGTCTGTGATTACTTGTGCACAAGGACAAAATTTTGATTTCAGAGGTGGGGGGACACAAGTTCTTCTAGTTTTCTATTGCTACTTTTAAGTTTACTGTTCCCTTTTTTGGTTTGAATGGTTGTAAAGCATGTAGCAAAACATTATCACCCAATTCTGTTGTAGGAGATACACTAATAATAAATGTAATTTATTAATCACTGGCGATTAATAAAACACTCGTTAATGGGGCACCACCTCCGTTGTTTTGTCTATTTGAATAATCCGGAGGTAATTAATCAAATTCAACTGGACAAGTTTAACTTGTATCAATTCTAATCAATTTCAGATCAATTTATTCAATCTCATAAATGAAGTAGTGAATTCTACACATATCCATCGGTTCTCCACATTAAAAACAAACCTGCACAGACAACGACATACGGTTAAATATGTTTATTGACTAAATAATTCAGGTTAAATAAATGAAGTGGCAATTTATATGAATAACAACAGGTAACAGGAAATATGGAATAACTAAGTCATGGGTTATTAGTGGAATATGGGCTGATGGTGAGATCACGAGTTAGGTTGAAGCATTTAAAGATTACGGGAGGAATTTTTAATACTAATGAGACCCTAACCGAATTTCTTTTAAGCTAAAAGATCATAATCAGAGCCATATACACCGTCTCATGTATCATGTGTGAATCCAGCTGTTATGAGTGATGGAGAGCCTACTTTCTTAGCAGAGTTGCGGAGTCCGCGGCAGCGGATTCCCTCGGGTGATTTGCGGCTCTAGCTGGCAGTCCCGGTCCAATGGCCGGGGGTCAGCTCGTCCGGTATCAGTCGGTTGGGCACCTCGGTCCGTTGTCTTAGGAAGAGGGCAGCTGGTCCCGTACCGATCCGGTGCAGATCTTGGCTCAATGCCCAGCGGGATGGTACCGCTAGCGAGCGCTGGGGGCTTGTCAAAGAGTCTGTCTTTCGTTGGAAACCGCTTGCACGGTCTCGGACACAGCAAGTTGCTGTAGTGTCGTGATGATGATTGATAAAGATGTTCTTCTTCGTTTCTTCGAGTGGTTCTCAGGCTCTGACTTTGTAAACTAAATTTAACTTCTTGAATAAAATAACTGAGGATGATACGTTGATCAGGCGGATCTTCCGTTGTTAGTTAATGCAAGATAATCTAAATTAAGTTCACTTCTTCAAAAGCAGGTTACGATACTTAACTGTATAAAACGAATTAAAACAGAACTTTGTTCTGGTACAAACTTAATAAAAGAAGCTAATCAATACTGCGAAAAATATAAAAGTGAGAAAAATCAACGCGTGAGCACTTCTGCTGAGATCGCTGTCTTGGAGCGTGTTTCAAAGTAAAGTAAAGAGCTTCAAAAATAAGTTACAAAAGAAAACTTTAAAACAAAAGAAAACTTAAACTAAAGAATAACTGAAAACTAAAACTGAACTTTAAACTCTGACTAAAAACGGACTCGAGAGACGTGATCTCTCTGTTTTATTATTTACAAATCGAGGGGTGTCTGGGTGGGGCTTACCGGCTTTTGTCTCCAAGATTTAAACGTTACAAAACAGTACTTCACCTTTCACAGAATCTCACCATGGCTTAATAGATGTACTTTGTCTATCATGAAAAGGATTATGACGTGATTAAAATCAATTATACATATTTCTGCTTAATACTTGTTAAACAAAGACATATCAGAGTCATTTACTGGTTATAACCATGAACATATTAAACAGAATATTTCTCGTCCAACTGTACCAGGACTCACCATCAGGAGGTGCTGTGGTTCCACCGAACACAGTACAGATTAAACATTAAAACTTGATCTCAGTCAATCTTAATCGTAGAGAAACGGGAAAAAGATCAGTTTTATGAACTTCTTTTACTGTTTCTTAATGTGTTAGAACTAAGAATGTGAGATACTGACTTAATGGTTAATTAGAAATGGTCTGAAATCTGGAAGAATACAGAGGCCATTTGAATGGAATGTCCCACAGATAGTGAGACCAGATGTGTCGTAAATAACAGAAGACAGAGTAATAGCATAGAACACAAGTCAGAAGGTGTCTGGTGTCCACTCTGGAGAGTGTGTTTGTGGATCAGAAGTCAGACAGACAAAGAGGTCGAGAGAGAGAGAGAGAGACATCAGACGTGTTACTTAATTTCCAAATGTAAAGACATTGTATTAACACAGTCTCTGATGACCAGATAGCTCCGGTCCCTCCTGATGTGGAGAGAATAGGTAACTCCATGTTTACTCAGACTGACCTGTGAGGGAACAATTTATCTGTTTGGAGGGGAGAGAAAGTTCATTCACAGTTTAAGTTGTAAATTAATTAAAACTGTCCTCATTTGAAGTCTTTATGGTCCAGGAAAACACTGTCCTCTCTGCCAGGATATAAGGTGTCAGCCTGTAGCCTGTAAATCGTCTTCATCCATATGAAAGGAGTTAACAAGAACAACGGGGCCTCAATGTAATGCAGAGGCGATGGACATGTGTTCCTACACTGTGTTTCACCTTGTTAGTCAACTTCACTCCAACTCAGTACCACCAATTTTACACTTATTTTTGGAATATATGGTAAACAGACCTCATTTCTGCTCTTCCATCTTGTGCTCCTTTACTGCCTGAGCATCCACTGACCCCTGGCTGCTGCTGATCCAGCTAAGATAAACATAACAAAAGGTGGAATATCTATGAGCAACTTATAATTTAATTAATTACAATAATGACAAAAAATATTGCCAAATAAACTAGTTTATGTCACTCCCTCCCTACTGTGAGTTCCTGACCCAGCTCATGAACTCACTGCTTAGTCGCTACTATTTCTTACCAATAAAATAATACATTTACACATTTACACAGACTTTTTAGTACACCGGCCTCAATATAAAATTGTACCTGGCCAGTTTGCTTCTTTCATCTGACAAAATATATAGATGCATGGTGTTTGAACTTTGAAAGCTCTGATACAGATTATCATCACCCTAACATTTGTCACAATGCTTAATCTCATGACTAACATATGTTTATTCTTTCAACCTCACCTGTGAGCCTCCAGCCTCTCCACCTACATCTCCTCCAGCTTCTCCTCCTCTACCTCCTCAAGCCTCTTCTCTTCCATCTCCTCCAGCTTCTCCTCCTCTACCTCCTCCAGCCTCTTCTCCTCCATCTCCTCCAGCCTCTCCTGCTCTCTCTCCTCCAGCCTCTTCTCCTCTATCTCCTCCAGCTTCTCCTCCTCTACCTCCTCCAGCCTCTTCTCCTCCATCTCCTCCAGCTTCTCCTCCTCTACCTCCTCCAGCCTCTTCTCCTACATCTCCTCCAGCCTCTCCTGCTCTCCCTCCTCCAGCCTCTTCTCCTCCATCTCCTCCAGCTTCTCCTCCTCTACCTCCTCCAGCCTCTTCTCCTCCATCTCCTCCAGCCTCTCCTGCTCTCCCTCCTCCAGCCTCTTCTCCTCCATCTCCTCCAGCTTCTCCTCCTCTACCTCCTCAAGCCTCTTCTCCTCCATCTCCTCCAGCTTCTCCTCCTCTACCTCCTCAAGCCTCTTCTCCTCCATCTCCTCCAGCTTCTCCTCCTCTACCTCCTCCAGCCTTTTCTCCTCCATCTCCTCCAGCCTCTCCTGCTCTCCCTCCTCCAGCCTCTTCTCCTCCATCTCCTCCAGCTTCTCCTCCTCTACCTCCTCAAGCCTCTTCTCCTCCATCTCTTCCAGCTTCTCCTCCTCTACCTCCTCAAGCCTCTTCTCCTCCATCTCCTCCAGCTTCTCCTCCTCTACCTCCTCCAGCCTTTTCTCCTCCATCTCCTCCAGCCTCTCCTGCTCTCCCTCCTCCAGCCTCTTCTCCTCCATCTCCTCCAGCTTCTCCTCCTCTACCTCCTCCAGCCTCTTCTCCTCCATCTCCTCCAGCCTCTCCTGCTCTCCCTCCTCCAGCCTCTTCTCCTCCATCTCCTCCAGCTTCTCCTCCTCTACCTCCTCCAGCCTCTTCTCCTCCATCTCCTCCAGCCTCTTCTCCTCTACCTCCTCCAGCCTCTTCTCCTCCATCTCCTCCAGCCTCTCCTCCTGTATCTCCTTCTGCATCTCTACTATCCGTCACCTGACAAAAGTATATTGATGCATGACATAAACAGTGGGACAATTTGGGGTGCAACAATCTTCAATTTTGATGATACGGTTATAGAGGAAAAAACTTAGTTTCACAATTATCATGAGTTTGGATGTATAAAATCTCATTTGTCATCCGAGGTTTTATTGTATTTTTCCCTAAATCTTTCATTGTTGATGTTTTTTTTAAACAGTTGCTGCCTTTCAACATAAAAATAATACATGAAAATAAGTGTATCTCTTTGGCATTAAATATAAGCTTTTTTTAAATCTTTGCATTGTTGAGGCTCTACAGTTATAATAATATTATTATTATTATTATTATTATTATTATTATTATTATTATTAATAACAATTCATTTTATTTATCAGCACTTTCAATACAACTCAAAGACACTTTACAAGATTATTGAGAGCTTTGTAATTGATGAGGAGGATCTTGAAGTGGATATGCTGCTTTATTGGGAGCCAGTTGCAGGATGGGTGTAACGCATTTCTTTGAGTAACTTACACTTTGACTTCTAAAGAAGTCTCTCATGTCCTATTTTCTTTTTTTAGACATCCTGGCTGCGCCTAATTACCAAACACACATACACACGCACGCACGCACGCACATGGACACCGATTCAAACGTTAATGTAAATGAAACCTCTGATATTACAATCCTTCTAGCTGACGTGACCCAGGCAGAACAAACGCCCAATTTACTGTGGCAGATTAATAAGGACTCCTGGGTAACTAGCAGTGTGCAAGCAAGATGGAGTGACAGCGGGGACGGCCAATCACACAAGAAATGGCAGAGCCAATCGAGGAGCTTGTGGGCAGTCTAAACTAAGGGAAACAGGCTTCAGCTTGAGTGGCCGTTTTCCGCTTGGTCCTAGTGCTTGACGGGTCTCTGTTTACTATAGCCTAACATTGTTTTTGGACGGTAAAAACTGCAGGGGACCACAACGGCCTTTTGAAAAAGTGCAGGGGACATGTCCCCTGTGTCCCCCCCCCCAAATTACGTCCGTGCTTGTGCATATGTTTTGTGGCGAGCAAATCCGTCTGGGTGTGGGTTCACTCATTTGTCGGCTCTGACCAATTTTTGTTATTAAGTTTGAAATTACCATAAAATATTTATGATTACTTTTTTAAATGTAAATATTTAAAAGTGTAGTACAGTATGTAAAAATTCTGCATTAAAATGACTAAAAATACCCCGACCTCTGATATATATTTTGTTGAGTTGTGTATTTATCCCAAGTTTTTCCAATAATGTTCAAACCAGAGAAATCAACAAGTTTACTCAAGCTAATGGTGCGTTTTAATTTGGTCGCAGCCACTACTTCCAGGATGGGGAAGTCAGCAAAGGAGGCTAAATTTAAGGTGAATAAAACTTTACCTTTAAACATTGCCATGCTATCACCAGCATGTCTCCTTAACAACCCCAGGAAACATTACGCTGGACCATGTGTACACCAAGAGACGGGATGCATAGAGAGCGGTGCCCTGCCCCCAACTGGGCTTTTCTGACCACATCTCCATCCTGCTGGTTCCTGCTCATCATCCTGCGCTCAAAGACAACAAGCCCACATAGAAGACCATCACTGTGTGGCCCAGTGGAGCTGTCTCTATGATCCAGGACTGTTTTGAGTGCACCGACTGGCATTCAGGGTATTCAGAGAAGCAGCAACTGGTGAGGACAGGGTGGACCTGGAGGAATATGTGTCATCTGTTTGTGGATACATCAGCAAATGTATTGACGTCACCATCACCAGGAAAATAACCGTCTGCCTCAATCAGAAACCCTGGCTGTATGGAGACATGCAGTCTCTTCTGAAGGCACGGGACTCAGCCTTCAGGTCCGGAGATGCAGTGGCACTGTGAGCAGCGAGGAGGGAACTGGAGGCTGGCATCAAAAGGGTGATGGCTATTTATGCCCTCAGGATACAGGGTCATTTTTCAACCAGCGACCCCTGGAGCATGTGGAAGGGCATAAAGAGCATCACGGACTTCAAAGGGAGGGGTGCTGAATACCCTTGGTACCCATTTTTTCCTGATGCTCTGAACACCTTCTATGCCCGCTTCCAGTCATTCAACCCCTCCTACAACACCAGGCTCGCACACCGACCAGGTGAGCTGCCCTTCAGTGTGTCTGCTGTGGATGTGAGGGGTACGCTGCGGAGGATCAACCCCCCTCAAAGCAGCAGGCCTGGACAACATCCTGGCACGCGTTCTGAGGGACTGTGCTCAGGAGCTCAAAGGAGATCACTGGAGATCTTTAACATCTCACTCTCCCAAGCTGTGGTGCATGTTTGTCTCAAGATGTCCATTATTATTCCGGTGCCCAAAAACTCAGCTGTGAAAAGCATGAATGACTATCACCTGGTGGCCCTCACCCCAATGGTCATGAAATGCTTTGAATGGCTGGTTTTGGCCCACAAAGGACACTATCAACATCAATGTGGACCCCCATCAGTATGCTTATAGGAAGCGCCAGTGTCAGCTGTCATCCACTCTGCTCTCACCCACCTGGAGAGCAGGGATTCCGATGTCAGGCTGCTCTTCCTAGACTTAAGTTCTGCTTTTAATACTATCATCCCGCAAACTCTAGTCAACAAATTGCTGCTGCTGGGACTAAAACCATCTCTCTGCAACTGGGTCCTGGACTTCCTGACAAACAGGCCACAGTCTGTTAAGATCCAGGGCATCTCATCTTCCACCATCAAACTCAACATCAGATCCCCACAGGGATGTGTCCTGAGCCCCCTGCTGTACACACTCCTCACATATGATTGCTCTGCGAGGTACCTGGGCAATCATATAGTTAAGTTTGCAGATGACAAGACTGTAGTTGGACTGATCTCCAACAACGACAAGTCTGTGTACAGGCAGGAAGTGGATGAACTTGTGGATTGGTGCAGAGCAAACAATCTCTGCATCAATGTGGGGAAGACTAAGGAGACTTCTTTTCCCCTCTCCTCTCTACTGATGTCCATTAGGTACATTTCCCCTGAGTGAAGAAAATCCTTCTCTTGTCTCCCACTTTATGCACATTAGCACATTAAATTATATATATAGGCATGTTTCCCCAACTTTAAACAAGGAAAATAAACCAAAACCATGTTTGACAAACAGAATGTATTACAGTTCCCTATGACAATTAACTATTTTCACCACATAAGGGTAATCAGTTCAGTTAAGCCTGATGTTCAAACACACTCCTCTCTTGTGAATTTACCAGCAATTATAGCAAAACTTCTGAGTAAGTGGAGACAACACTTTTTCTCTGTTCCACATAGACCATAGGTCACTAACAGGTGGACCGCGGTCTGAGTCTGGACCCAGACGCCGTCCTATATGTACCTGGACCTATAGTCAATAAATTATTTAAGTATTTTAAATTTTGACTGGGCGCTTCTATTTTGACCGGCGCAGCTTTTTTATACTTTACGGTACTGGTTTAGCGGATGAGGAAATCCACTGACCAATTGCATGCGAGTTAAGTCATCACACGTGATGCTACTCAGCCAATCAAATCTGTGCATTCCAGGCAATAAACATTGTGACTCTGAATAGACAGATGAAAGAGGTGAGAAACGAGTGACAGATGGAAAGATGAGTGAGCGATACAGGGAGAGAAGACAGAGAGACGAGTGAGCCGGAGACAACAGAGAAAAATAACCACACATTGCGCTCTCTAAGAAGAGAAAAGTGGACAGCGAAAACAGGGCTTTCAACCCAGAATGGACAGACTCATTCATTCTCCACAATGAACATTTTTAAAACTAAATATCGTTCCAGGCTCACCAATGAGCAGCACATGTGTGATTTAAAATCCTGGCAGGACAAGCTAGAGCTCAATGAAAGAGAAACTGTAAAACTGTTCAATTGTTAAGATGTGTTGGGATCTATCTGTTGTAAAATATGTTGAGACTGTTAAGATGTGAAACATTAACAAAGAAAAAGGGAAACTCAAGCTGCTGCTACACTTTATTTTATTTTTCAAAAATGAAGTACTTTATTTTAAGATGCACAATTTTTAAAAAGCTATTTATTTATTTTCACTATTTTATTTTTAAATGCAGCCCTTTTTTTCCTTAAAGAGAGAAGAAAATAATACATATCTACAGTATTATATATCTGTATAATTAAATGTTAAGTGACAATAAATATTGTCGAAATGTTTTTGAATTGTTCTTTCTTTATTTTATTTGACAGTCAGTTGTTGATTACATGCAGACGTTGATACAACTATTAGGCTACTTCAATATATATCACACTAAATCATAATGCAAGTTAGACATTATGATGTTCCAGACCTTTGCTTGAGGAAATTTTCTCTAACTGGACCTATTTGAATTTTAGTTGCTACCCCTGACATAGACCCTTGAATATAAAAAGACTCACTGAGAAACCAGTTGACCGGTTCAATATGTCAGTGATGTTGACGTGCGATCCAGCAGCCAATGAAGTATCTACATTTCTATATCTATGGTGGGATCCATAATAACACCTCACAGATTGTGATTTGCAATGTTTTGTCATGGGTGTGCTACCTTCAGGATGCCAGGTCCAGCTACAGGAGGATTCTTACTGATTCTGCCAGGAAACTCAATGCTCAGGGCTCCCAGCTCGGTGCCTGCATTGAGAAAGCAAGGCCCTACTATGAAGCCCGCAGACTGGCCAAAGAGGTATGTGTAGTCGCTGCACATGATTCTTTAGTGTGTGTTCATGAATAAGTATGAGAAAAATACACTCAGTCGGCAGGTTAATAGGTCCAACTAGTCAAAATTCAGTGTGCGAGTTTGTAGCTCGACAATCTCCCACTTTATCTTAAGGTTAATAAAGTATATCTATTTATACATTTTCATGTCAGTTATCTATGATGTTATGGCTATTTAAAATGACTCAGCAAGAGTCTGTGCTGGTGCTCGGTGTAGGATTTTTATACCTAACTTAATGTCTTTCTGCAAACCTCCAGAAGACCCTAACTCGCTCCAGGTTCACTTGCTGGGTCCTCTCTGCATCACCTACTTCTCAGGAAATAATGTATGGATCCTGATGAAAAGAATCAGGCATATTAAGATGGCTGTTACTGGCTTTGACTGAGTACAATATGACGCAGATCCAAATAAAAATCTGCATCTAGGGGATTTAAATATCCTTTATTTGATATTGGATTAGGTTTGATTGGGCCTTAGTGGAGGTATGTGCTCTACTACGTGCCCTTCTAGTTTTTACTGTAATTGAATGGATGAAAATTGCATGTAAAAAGAGGTCAATTTAATAGAAATAAAGCAAATAATACATAATTCATCTAAACGTTTAAACACTGTCATTCGTAGTAATACAACTGCAAATTGGAAAATGAGAAAAATACCATTAGTATCACATCAATGGTGAACATGTGCAGATTTTAACAGCCTTTGCATTCTTTATTATAACTACCACAACATGTTTCATATAAAGACTCAAGATCAAAAAAGCCTTCATCATAAACCGTGTTGCAGTCATTAATCATTCAGTAGCGACCTTACATTTTTTTGTTCACCTTCTCCATCCAGTCGCGCCTTCCTGCTGCTGTCTCATGCAGAAATGACAGTCAGAACTTCTCATGTGATCAAAGTAACCTTGCCTTTAACAGCTTTCTCCCAAATACAGTTGCACCTTCCTCCAGGCTGTCACAGAGCTCTCTGATGTACATGTCCTGAGTGATTTTGTACTCCAATTACGATAAAAACCAGCAACGCTGAAATTTTATTTTGAAAGGAGATCTAAAACACACATATAAATAAATATGATAACTAACAGCCCTGAAGTGAGATTATGCAACTTTTTAAATAAGAAAGAAAACAGTCTTTCTTCCCTGTTTGGGTTGCTCAATGGCAGACCACTTCCTTTGTGCCATATTCACCCATCATTTTCTGGGCTGGAAAAATCCAGCCCATCAGTGGATGGTGTCATTTTTCTACAGTCATTATACTGTGCAATCAGTATTTACTTCTAAATGATTAGAAGTTACAGCAAAAAAGTTGTCATTTGCAAGTTTAAAGTAAAATTACCACTCAATTCATAGCATTTAAACATTTAACCCCATAAACCCCGTATTTAACCGACTGAATAAAAATAGTGGTCAGAGCCTCTATGACGTCACCCACAGGTTTCTAAAGAGCCAGAATGAAGCTCGAGGTGGGTGGTACCAGCCGTTGCCATCTTGGCAGCACCTGACTCCACCTAATTCCTAGCTAATCAAAAATGGGCAAAGAGGTGGAGCTTAAGCAAGCAAGTTAGTTAAACAAGCCAATTGAGCTGGAAGCTGCCAAGCTAGCTAACACTAATAAGCTATCTGTGTTCACATATAAAGATGAATAAATTTCACATCACGTAACTGGTGTGAGTTTGACTGCAGGTTTATTTGCCACAAACAGCCAGAATACATTTTACATTAGCAGCAAGATAGCCAACAACAACTGACACAGATGGTGTGCGTCAATCTGAGCTAGTTAACACTCACCAAATACTTGTTTCTGTTATCCTGCAGTGTCTTTTCTTTTCCCATCTCCTCTCTGTACGTTAATGAAGTAAAGTAATGTTAATATTTAATTTCTCCTCCACTCAGCAGTCAAATAAGAGTTATCCCACATTACAGTGGATTTCAGCACCTCTGTGGCTCGTTATGGCAGCGAGAGTGAAGATAAATCTAGTTTTTAATCCCAAAAGTTAAAAAAACAAACTCTGTACTCCCTGACTCCCGGTGTTTTCCTCCAGAAGCTCTGGCCTCTGGCTTGCTCCTCCGGAGCCTGCCGGCTCCAGCAGTTGTCTGCTGGTTAATGCTAAAAGAGTTGCTCATTAATCTCCAAATTCTCCAAAAGGAATCAAAACCACAAACACGGACCGGACATCAAGTTCAGTGACTGTAATAAGCTGAGGTAAAGCTGAGCAGACAGCTTGTGGGTACCTGTAACTCAAAGCAGCCACACCCCTAATTATGCAAAACTTTAAGCCTTAATATAATTTAAATGAGTGAGTTATATAAAAAGAATTTCAGCTGTTAAGTTGGGCATTTTAATTTTGGCCCTAATGGGGATGGACTCGCTTTTGGAGCCAGCCTCAAGTGGCCATTTGAGGAACTGCAGTTTTTGGTATTTCCGCATTGGCTTAATTTCTCACCCCCGGAGGTTGCAGCTTGATTCACACTGGCACAATCCTGGCACATTCCAAATAAGGCTAACCCCAACTTCAGCTTGGGGATTGCTCGCCCTGTTCCGGAGCAGGGTTAGCCCCGAGTTTGTGAACTGAAGCTGACAGCTTGGTGGAAACAAGGCTATAGACGTTTATCTGGCTCCAATCATGTGGCTCTTCTCACCTGAAAAAACAAATCACAATTAAAAGATCCGGTTGTTTCGGCTGTTCACAAATGTCTGACCGAAAATAGAGCTCGAAAAATCGAATAATTTAGGATGTTGACAAAATACAAGCATGACAGGCAGAAAGCAATCTGTATCAGTCATACATGCAATCAATATTAGGATACATTTTAGAAAGGATATCGTTAAGGTGCCTTAGCCTGCATCAAGACTTGTTAACCCAAATGATGATATTTTATAATGCATTTTTGTAAATTTTCTGTCATGAAAATGTTCTTTAAGTCATCAAATCAACAATTTGGATCGAAGTCCTGGGTGGCAGCCTTTTGCTAAAGAGATCAGCTCCACTCTGCTTGCAGCCTTTAATGATTGATTCATTGTTGCAGTAGATTATGTGGTTAGAGTGTTTCTTTAACTGCTGCTGTCTTTTCCCCCAGGCCCAACAGGAGACCCAGAAGGCAGCTCTGAGATATGAGAGGGCTGTGTCCATGCACACTGCTGCCAGAGAGATGGTGTATGTGGCAGAGCAGGGCCTCTTGGCAGACAGAAACACCATGGACCCAACCTGGCAGGAAATGCTCAACCATGCTACTGCCAAGGTACACAGCCAGGCTTCTCTCTCACACCTGAATTTTGTGTATTCTGCAGGCAAAGTCAGGGACATTTCTGTATCTTTCAACTACTTGACCCATTAATTGCAATAGGCTACTTTTTTTCAAAATAAAAACACTTTGAGTAACTGTATCTGAACAGAAAGCTTAGGATGAGGTTTATCTTTCAAAATAAAAGCCCCCAGCAGTAATTATGTGGTATCAGGACAGTATGGATGGACCTAGTTTTTCAGAATAAAAGCCCCTGACAGGAACTATCAGTACAGGGAACTCAGGATGAGGCTGTTTATTTCAAAACCCAGATAGAGTGCCTGTAACTTAACAGGAAGCTCAGGATGAGATTTGCTTTTCAAAATAAATGCCCTATAGAGTAACTATAGTTCATTAGTTAAGTAGGAATGGACCTTGTTTCTGGAAATAAAAGCCCCATACAGTAACAGTATCTTAACAGGGAACTCAAGGTTCAGATCAATAGTTTCCATCTCCCTGTAAAGAACACATGTATATCATGTCAGTCTTCAGTTCCACTGATTTCTACACTTCTCATGTTTCTGTGATGAATGAGTGGAACACAAACTACTTTGTCACAAAAACATTCATGAAGTTTGGTTCAGTAATGAATTTATTATAGGTCTTCTGAAAATGTGACCAAATCTGCTGGATCAAAAATATACATACAGTAACTAGAACAATCAATGTTGGTGATTATAGAAAGTTGTGTGAATCAAAATTTCTTTGTAGCATGGCCTCTTAACTTCTTCTGAGTGATTCTGATTGATAACAGCTGGTGACCTTTCTGGGCCCATTTTAATAGGGCTTGTTTGATACAGCCATTAGACTCAGCCACAAACACTACAATGGGAAAGTCTAAGGAGCTCAGCATTGATCTGAAAGAGTGCATTTTTGATTGAACAGGTCCACGGCCGGGGGGATGTTCATGAGATACCAACCTTTCGTGAACTCTTGAATTTCACCAGCCGTCTTCTCTGCAACAAATATCAAGCTTCCATGCTTTCATTTCCAGGGATGATCTCATTTTCATGGAGACAGACATGGTGTGCACGGAGGTGTGTGTGTGTGTGTGTGTGTGTGTGTGTGTGTGTGTCAGTGATGCGCAGGTCGGGGTTTTTTCCAACCCGCGGGTCCCGCATTTATTTAATAATTTGACCCGCTCCATCCCGCCCGCACAACCGCATCTATTTTCACAACCCGCCTCACCTCGCCCCGCCGCTATTAAATACACGTTAAATATGTCATTGACTGGTCTGACAAATGTGCTTGAAAACAGCCCTTCGAGTGGCACTGGAAACTGGCAACAACAAATTAAAATATTAATAAAAATAAATATATATACGTATAAAAATAAACAATAAATAAATCAAATCCTTAATGACCCGCCCCGCCAATAAAGTGAACATTTCTTGACCCGACCCAACCCGACCCGCGGGTTACGGGTCGGCCCGCGCATCACTAGTGTGTGTGTGTGCTAGACGCGTGAGTGACAGAGAGCAGGGAAAGGAAATGCAGCTGAACAAATAGCTGTGTTTTTAAATAGCGTTAAAAAAAACAAAACGAAATGCAATGTGTGGCAGTCGGTGTTGATTCTGTGGCGCACCGCCAGTAGGTGATTTGTTAATTTTTAACAGGGGGGATGGCTCAATGGGAGCACCACCCTACCCCAACACACCTATGTACACCTCCCAAAGAACATTGTTGACGCCTTAACCATAACTGTTACATTTCTAATTCTACAATTCCATTTTATCCAGTTATCTTCCTTCTCTCCCTACTACAAATGTCTTTTTATAACTGTATTAAAGTAATGAGTAAATATACCTTTAAATTGTATGTTTGTCCAGCAGAGTGTGCTTCAACGGGGGATAAAACAGCTGGTGTCAAGAAATGTAACAGCTACCTCACTAATGGTTACACTATAAACCAGCACAAAAAATGACAATTACCAACATAACATAAGCCACCATGTTCTGAATAGACACACTAAAAACACTTACAAAAAGTAACATTTTAGTTTTAGAACAAGCAAACTTGTTGTGCTCCTACTCTACATGAGAGACGCGCTGGGAATCCACCGGAAGCCGCTTTATGACGTCGCATCTGCTACAGGTTTTGTTCCGCCCTCCGCATGGCATCATACCATGAATGTATGAAGAGAACCCCAGTGGGAACGTTTCAGATAATTTTGCTAACAAGGGGGACGGCATCCCCCCTCATCCCCCCTCAAATCGCCTACAGCGCACCGCCACAAATTAGTCAATGTGTGGGAAACACTGCAAACTATCACCTGCTGCTGAGAGAAAACTGGTCAGGATGGTCAAGAGTCGACCAAAACCCACCAAAAAGCAAATCTGCAATAAATTAGAAGCTGCTGGAAGACAGGTGTCAGTGTCCACAGTCAGGTGTGTTTTACATCAACCCGAGCTGAGAGGCTGCCGTGTTAGAAAGAAGCCCTTGATTCAGACAAGGCACCTTAAAGCTCGACTGAAGTTTGCTGCTGATCACATGGACAAAGAAAAAACCTTCTGGAGGAAAACTCTGTGGTCACATGAAACAAAAACTCAGTCATTTGGCCACAATGAGCAGCAATATGTTTGGAGGAGAGAAGGTGAGGCCTTTAACCCAAGAACACCATACCTACTGTCAAGCATGGTGCTGGTTGTATTATTCTGTGGGGCTGTTTTGTTGCCAGTGGATCTGCTGCTCTAAAGAAAGTAAATGGAATAATGAAGAAGGATATTATCTCCAAATTCTTTAGGAAAACCTAAAATCATCAGCAGAAGATAGGGTGCAGTTGGGTGTTCCAACAGGACAATGATCCCAAACACACATCAGAAGTGGTAAAGGAATAGATCAATCAGGCTAGAATGGAGGTTTTGGAAAGTCCTGACTTGAACCCCATCAAGAACATGTGGACTGTGTTGAAGAAACAAGTATGTGCCAGGAAGACAACAAATTTTGTTGAACTTCACCGATTCTGTCAGGGGAAGAGGTTAAATATTCAGCCAGAGGACGACCAGAAGCTTGTGGATGGCTATCAAAAGCAGCTAACTGAGGTGAAAATGGCCAAGAGACATTAAACCAAATATTAGAATTTTTATAATAAAATACTGAACCAAAATTCATGAATGTGTTTGTGACAAAGTAGAAACAGAAACATGAGAGTTGTAGAAATCATTGGAACTGAAGATTCCATGATATACATGTTCTTTATGAGTGGGTGGAAACTTTTGAACGTGACTGTACGTGTCTACAGGAGCCATTGTTCATCATGCATCCTATTCATTGTCTTTGTAGGGAGCCTTAGCAATGCATTCTGGTCGTGGCAGGTTGTGCTTTGAGAGAGATGTGTCTCATTTCCTGCTGTTCATTTGATTAAAGTTGAATTCTGGCTACTCTATGCAAATCAGGGGCATCCAGTGCGCCGTGACGCCTCTGGAAACTATGGAACAAATGTTTTATCTCTTCCTTCTAGTTTGAAATATCCATGTAGATACATTTGGCTTCATGTGTCGAGGCTTTGACATGAAACACCATTCAAAAGTTTGGATGTTTTTTCTGTTTTTCTTTTATTGATAATAGCCATCAATTACATAGATAAAAAACAGTATAATTCAGACACCAAATGTATTATTTACATTAGAAATAATTTTTGCCCCAAAAGCAAAATGAACTTCTTAAAATGCCCATTTAGTTGATTCACAGTGCTCCATGCCAGGAGATAATAGTGTTGTAACATCTGTTTTCCCCAAATATTGTTTGATTATTAATTTAGATCATGATTTTACCATAATATTGTGCTCCAGACACTGAAACAGGAACTCATTCCCATTGAAATCTGCACAGATACTGATAGTAAGCTTCCAATTTCTTTTACCAAAGATTTCTTATATTCTTATTTGACTGTTGCTCAAGGTTATCTTTGTCTTTCACTGCCCTTTCTATTGTCAGTCTGGTCGAACCACTATACAGCATTTTGTTCTCCATATGCGACAAATCACTTTTATTTGCAAACCCTTCATACCAAATAACATTTTTTGTAAAGAGGACTTCCTACAATCGAAAGCATGAAAGACCATCCAAAAACATATAGTTCTTTCAACTATCTAACTGTACTTTTTTGACAGACCAAACCCAGGAAGGACTGTGTATGTCTGAGATTCCTGCCTATCTTTTTAGAAACAGTGTTCCCGATACAATATCTAATGATTGTTTAATATTCCACATTGTCAGCAGTTTTTTTTATACTTTTTCTAGAAATAGCATGAATCTTGGTGAAGCAACATAGACATGGATACATTTATTCATTTATTACAAATATGTTCACTAGTAAGTGAATAAATAAATGTTTAATTCATTTTGTACCAATTGGCTGGATAGGAATACAATTTGTTGTCATCCTTGAGACTGTCAGGGCTTACTTGGACACACAGAATCTTTTATGTTATTAGTAACACCTGTGCCTTTCCTACGATGACAAGTCAAAATTTATGCTGTGAAACAGGCCTGTTGAATGTCTCCACTCAAATATCAGAACCATGGTGGCGTAGAGGCAGAAAAGTAATGTGTGATTTATGAGCTCATGCAGCGTAGCTTCTCTCAGTCAAATTTCCTGTGCTGGTTAGGTAAACGAAGCAGAAGAGGAGCGCTTCCGGAGTGAGCGGGAGCACCAGCGAGTCACACAGCTCTGCCAAGATGCCGAGGCACGAGTCCAGACCCTCCAGAAAACCCTGAAGAAAGTCATCCTCAAATCCAAACCTTATTTTGAACTCAAGGCTCAATTCAATCACATTCTGGAGGTGTGTACCAGCAGTGTTTTTTTTTGTAACAATATAACAAATACACACCATGTGGTCATACGGCAAGCCACAAGCTAATAATTTGACCTTGCTGACCAAGAGTGAGCATGGACACAGGCTCTGCGTGACATTCCACATGATTTTCGACTGATGTATTTTACCTGCAGCTACTGTCAGCTGTAATGTTACCACACAGCCTGAAAATGTGTGTTGTAATGTATGATTTACCTTGCATTTAGACATTTGTGGCCATAAGGCATTACAAACTGCTAGTGAAAGCATTCAATTTTTAGTGACCGTCATTTGAAGTTGAAAGATTTGAACTAAATTGAGTCAGCTGATCTCGTACAAGCTGTTTAGGCTTGTTACATTAACAGCCTAATTGATGCATTCAGCTGAAACAGCTGGTATTTATTAACTGTTGTTTTCTCACACCAAACTGCACCTGATGATGTTTTTGCATGGAAAAATGCCTCTTTATTACTGTGGAGTTATTTAATCCATATATGTGTGAATATCAATGGATCTACTGGTAGAGCTAATATTTAAATTGCTGCTATTGTGCTATATTACATTTAGACTGTAGAATAATGACGACTGATGATAAAGCTTTGACTAGCAGTTTTTTGTAAGTTGTTTTTTAACTGGATGGTTTAAACCAAAATATAATTACAAGTAGTATTACAAGTGCTACTCTATTAAGTGTCAAGTGTTGTGTTGCTGTTCACTGTTTTTCAGGAACATAAGGCTAAAGTGGTGCAGCTGGAGGAGCAGGTGGCAAAAGTAAAAACCTGTTACTCTGTGGCCCTGCGGAACCTGGAACAGATTAGCGAGCAGATCCATGCACAGAGGGGCCGAATTAGGGCCCGCAGCCGGCGTCCTGCAGTCTGTGGGGGTCGAAGCTCCCCTGTAGGTGCTGAGGCTGAGGTCAGAGCTGCAACTGGGATTCATGTCAGTAGCTGTGTGGCTGTGGGCGGGATAGAGAGCGACTGGGCAGATGGCGAGAAAACCAGGCTGTGGGTGGAAAGGCACAGAGAGAGTGGCTGGGGCCAGAGGGAGCGGCTGGATGTGGAGCATGCTGGCTCAGACTGTATGTCAGTCATCAGCCTACAGACCATCGCCTCCGACCTGGAAAAGTGTGACTCGGTGGAGCACCTGGGTGACTTGAGTGACGCTGGAAGTGTGGTGGGCATGGTGGGTGAGGGGTGGGACTGTGACAGGAAGTCCAATGAGAAGTCAGTCTGCAGGGTGATGACTGAGGAGCCCCAGCAGGAGAGGGCCCACCAGGAGAAGGAAGCAGATAATAAAGAGAAGCAGGAGAGGTTCATCAAGCATCACCACAGAAGTGTAAGTCTATGATAGTGAGCGGCAGGAAGCTGATGAGTGATGACGAGTGAGGATCATGGCAAGCAGTTGATGAGGGATTCAGAGAGGAAATCTGAGGGAAGAGAAAGTACCTTGACAGAAGTGGTAGATGGGCTGGCAGGAATATGATATGGAGAGGCTGACAGTGATTGACACAGCACCACACTGACAGAGCAGTTAGGAACAGCAGGGAGGGTTGGCAGGTAAGACAGCCGTAGATTATTGACTCTCTCTACGGCAGCAATAAACAGAGAGCGGTCCTGCAGAGAGCACTGACCACCCATCACTCTTGTACAGTACTTTGCAGTATGTGATCCTACTGAAAAGGTTTTGTTTAAGAAAAACCAAATAAGAATGGCACTCAGTAGAGTGTATACCTGCACCAAGGCCCAGCAGTCACCTTTAATTCCTAATCCAATATCAAACTGGATTGCCCTGCGTCACTCTGAATTTGAAACCAGCCATAACTGCATAATCAGAATTTAAACTCACCAGATCTAGGATTTGCATCATATTGTACTTATAGACACCAGCCACCTACTGTACATAGGGATGATTTTTTTCCATCAACACCCATTCATTTTTCCCAAAGAATGGAAATGTTAAAAAAAACACCATATCTAGCAATGTTAAAGAAAGTGAGACAAAGTTCCTGGATCCATGCCTTTGTCTGGATCTGACTTCATAGTTTAACAGAAGTTTATTTGTCAAATGTCAGTTCAATACTGAGATACATCAGCCTCCGTACAAACTAATATTAACCTTCAGTAACTGACAGCAGCGTGACGAGGAAATTTGTCCCCTATGCCTTCAGATTGGTATTTCCTTTTTAAGTGACTTTAATTGATTCTCACATAAGCTACTGCCTTGTTCAGCAAATGGAACATGCTCAGGTGTGATCACATGATCTAAATAGAGCTATACATGCCGAGCCAGTATATCAGGCGGCCCCTGTGAACAAAAGCGAACAAAGTCAACTTTGTTTTAGTGCCGTACCACCAAACTAAAGAGCTTATGGTCTCATTTGCGTATGTAGGTCATATAGAGGCATCCATATTAAAATGAGACTGTTTCATAACCAGTGAAAAGTTCCTTGTAGTACATTTAGGGTATCCTTCTCAAAAATGTTTATGACTATCAGGCAACATATTTTTAAATGTTTAAAAACTTTTTCAAACATCAGTTTCCTCCAGTTTACTGCCATGGAACTAAAGACCCAGGTCTATTGCACAGATAGCCATATACCAAGTTATGCCCTTATGCGGAGGGAAATTGCCAAATGTTTGATTTGTTGATGACTTACTTTATTTTTTTTAAAGTGCCTTCGAGTCCTGATTGGGCTCAGTTATCCAAATATAGAATTATTTACAGGAGCTGAAGTGAAATCAGCATTAGTCAATGGATAATCTACTTCAACTGGGGAGAGCTAATAGTCTGTGATCATTTGTTTATCTTTATGTTGTTAAATTATGAAATATGTTATTAATGTTTAAGGTACAGCAGATTCAAACTGTATGACCTGAAAGCCAATGTTTGACACTGGTCATGTATGAGTATTCATTGTCTTCAGGTGAGCTACATGTAAATACAGGACATTTTAAGAGTTCAGTGCTTCCCCCAGAAGACTGATATCAATTTGAATGTCTGAAATAGTTCCAGCATGTAATTCCTGCTAAAACCACAAGTTGTTCTGACATTTATGTTTGTACGGAGTTGCCCAAAAGAGTTACTGTACATTTTTGTAAATTTTTGGAATTTAACATTCCAAAAATTAATGAATTAATAAATGTTAAAAATGAACATCAATCAATATTAAATGTATAGTTAATTTAACTTGAGTTAATAGTTATTTATAAACCATTCATTAAGCAATTGTAAAGGTCTCCAAACATTGGTTGCAGCTTTATAATGGCCATCCAAATAATGTTAAAAAAGTTTTTAAAAAAAAAAGGTTTATAAAGCATTTGTTGAACTGTTTGTTAACAGTAAAATAGCTGTTAACTGAAATTTAATGAAATGTTTGTTTATCATATATTAGTGATGGTTTATATAAAGTGTTACCAGTTTATTTCTTGAACTATTTAATATGTGCAAATGTAATGTCACTGCAGGTTTTGAATTGTCCATCACTACTGAGCGGGATGATACTGACGGACTGAACAGAGCTGTAATGTCCGTCTGATGAACTGGGAAATGATATCTCAGTGTAATCCAGTGAAATTTAATTTTGAAATTAAGTTAGTTTATTAGTTTATTAATTAAGTTAGTTTATTAGGAACATCATATTTGTTTTAACCCAACATGAAGCAAATTGTGGGTTGTATTTACTGTGTGTGTGTGTGTGTGTTCTCTAATTTGGCTTCACACGTTCACATTAGTTACAACATGAAGAGGCAGTAAAAGCTGAAACAGAAGGACTTGAACTTATGATCCAAACAGTATTGTTAAAAAAAAAAAAAAGGTTTGCTCAACTGCTGTGTGTTTGCACTTGATGTCTTTGTTACAGCATATGTAATGACTTAACTCTAAACCCTGTTTACAACATCGCTGTAGAAAGCACTGTATTAATGGTTTGTACAGTGTCAGGAGTAACAGATGTATAATCCTGCTGAGCATCAGATACCTTATTCAACATGCAAATTTTATTTTAATGAACTTCATTATTAAAAAGTTACAGTGTAACTTGTTTTGCTGTGTTGTAAGGGGGTATTTAGTTTTCATAGCAGGTCAACATAACTTTCTCAATTGAACTTAAGGATTGCAAGTTAATCCTTAAAGGAGCATTTTGTAAATCACAGCCATCGGCTCCAAACAAATAGGGAGCACTTTTTATTTATTCTACACTGAACAAAAATATAAACGCAACACTTTTGTTTTTGCTCCCATTTTTCATGAGCTGAACTCAAAGATCTAAAACTTTTTTTATATACACAAAAGATCCATTTCTCTCAAATATCTACAATTCCATTTTATCCAGTTATCTTCCTTCTCTCCCTACTACAAATGTCTTTTTATAACTGTGTTAAAGTAATGAGTAAATACACCTTTAAATTGTATGCAGTGGACTGAGTTTATTCAGGCAGGGTTTTCTCATGTTTCTCATAATACACTACAAGCAGGGTCATTTTAAGTTACATGACTCCTTGGAATTTTTTACCATCTAAATTCCTTGAAGGACACACATTGAACATTGTGCAAAAATAGTAGAGCCCAACCGATTTATCGGTAGGCCGATTTTATCGGCCGATATTAGCCTATCACAGATATATCAGTATCGGTGTATATATTGTCCGATATGCACTGATATGAAAACCTTATATTTAAAAACTATAATGCAGAAAAACATGCTTGGGCTAATTTAAAATTGGTGTAATGACATAGTTTGTCCAGCAGAGTGCGCTTCAACGGGGGATAAAACAGCTGGTTTCAGGAAATGTAACAGCTACCTTACTAATAGTTAAACTATAAACCAGCACAAAAATGACAATTACCAACATAACATAAGCCACCATGTTCTGAACAGACACACTAAAAACACTTAAAAAAAGTAACATTTTAGTTTTAGAAAAAGCAAACTTGTTGTGCTCCTCCTCTACATGAGAGACGCGCTGGGAATCCACCGGAAGCTGCTTTATGACGTCGCGTCTGCTACAGGTTTTGTTCCGCCCTCCGCATGGCATCATACCATGAATGTATGAAGAGAACCCCAGTGGGAACGTTTCAGAAGCGGAGCCTTTGGCCTGCCCGATATTGTTGACTTGCTCAGATTTTGTTGATCTGGTCATTTTTCGTTTTTATACAATCAGGAGTCTGCAAACGGTGTTTTATTTTGAAAATTGACCGGATGCTCTATGCCGTTCCTGTGTCTCTGACTTCCTGCCGACGCGATCTGCTCTGTGCAGCTTGTTGCGGCTTCTGTCATAAATCGACCAGGCAGCCGGACCGACAAGCAGCCATGCTCGGCTTGACTCCACTGTGCGCCGTCGATCGCGGCCGCTTGTGATTTGTAACACACTTTCTGCTACTAGGGGATGGAGAGTGATGGCAGGCTAACAAGGGGGATGCTTTTTGGTAATTTTGCTAACAAGGGGGACGGCATCCCCCCTCATATCGCCTACTGGTTATTGCTGACGTTAATGTATTACTTTGACTTTCAGAAAGTACAGGTGTCGTGCCAAAAAGTGATTGTCTGCCAGAATCTGACTTCCGGCCGCGGGAGCGCGCACAGCAGCCCGTTGAGCGGTAGCGCAAAACCGTCTGCTTTTCTCTGGATTAAACAGTCATAATATGCAGAAACACACAACTGCATTATAATGTAGGCCTAATTATAGCTTCGAAAGCTTAACGTTTATCACGTAACGGCATTTACGTGATAGACATGTCTCTGTGTTTGGTATGTCTGATGACTTTGTGTAGCCCTGTCTTTGGAAATTAGACTGTAATGAATATGATTAAGGCTATTGGTGGGTTTTCAATAAAGATATGATAACTTTTGCGACGATCCTCGTGACTGCATTGTTTTTTATCTGATCTGGGCCCTTCATAGTATTTGCTTCCCATGTTTGGATGTGTTTTGCAGTTTTCAATCAGTTTTCACCTGTCAAAAACTGATTGAAGGCATAGTATAGTTACTGAGAGGTGATTTCTGCCTAAATATGACTTGATCTCATTCATAAGCTTCATAATATAAAGATCTGAGCTCACAGGACAACTTGGAATTCTTTTAAAGGACCATTACAACAGAAAATGTGCATTTTCACCTGCCAAAAATTGATTGAAGGCCAAATACAGTTAATGAAAGGTGATTTCTGCCTAAATATGACTTGATCTCATTCATAAGCTTCATAATATAAAGATCTGAGCTCACAGGACAACTTGGAATTCTTTTAAAGGACCATTACAACAGAAAATGTGCATTTTCACCTGCCAAAAATTGATTGAAGGCCAAATACAGTTAATGAAAGGTGATTTCTGCCTAAATATGACTTGATCTCATTCATAAGCTTCATAATATAAAGATCTGAGCTCACAGGACAACTTGGAATTCTTTTAAAGGACCATTACAACAGAAAATGTGCATTTTCACCTGCCAAAAATTGATTGAAGGCCAAATACAGTTAATGAAAGGTGTTTTCTGCCTAAAAATGACTTGACCTCATTCATAAGCTTCATAATATAAAGATCTGAGCTCACAGGACAACTTGGAATTCTTTTAAAGGACCATTACAACAGAAAATGTGCATTTTCACCTGCCAAAAATTGATTGAAGGCCAAATACAGTTAATGAAAGGTGTTTTCTGCCTAAATATGACTTGATCTCATTCATAAGCTTCATAATATAAACACTAGCGCTCACAGGACAACTTGGAATTCTTTTAAAGGATCATTACAACAGAAAATGTGCATTTTCACCTGCCAAAAACTGATTGAAGGCCAAATACAGTTACTCAAAGGTGATTTCTGTCTAAATATGACTTGATCTCATTCATAAGCTTCATAATATAAACACTAGAGCTCACAGGACAACTTGGAATTCTTTTAAAGGACCATTACAACAGAAAATGTGCATTTTCACCTGCCAAAAATTGATTGAAGGCCAAATACAGTTACTCAAAGGTGATTTCTGTCTAAATATGACTTGATCTCATTCATAAGCTTCATAATATAAACACTAGAGCTCACAGGACAACTTGGAATTCTTTTAAAGGACCATTACAACACAAAACGGGCTTTTTGACCTGCCAAAAATTGATTGAAGGCCTAATACAGTTAATGAAAGGTGTTTTCTGCCTAAAAATGACTTGACCTCATTCATAAGCTTCATAAGCTTTCTGTTGTAATGATCCTTTAAAAGAATTCCAAGTTGTCCTGTGAGCTCAGATCTTTATATTATGAAGCTTATGAATGAGGTCAAGTCATATTTAGGCAGAAAACACCTTTCATTAACTGTATTTGGCCTTCAATCAATTTTTGGCAGGTGAAAATGCACATTTTCTGTTGTAATGGTCCTTTAAAAGAATTCCAAGTTGTCCTGTGAGCTCAGATCTTTATATTATGAAGCTTATGAATGAGATCAAGTCATATTTAGGCAGAAATCACCTTTCATTAACTGTATTTGGCCTTCAATCAATTTTTGGCAGGTGAAAATGCACATTTTCTGTTGTAATGGTCCTTTAAAAGAATTCCAAGTTGTCCTGTGAGCTCAGATCTTTATATTATGAATCTTATGAATGAGATCAAGTCATATTTAGGCAGAAATCACCTTTCATTAACTGTATTTGGCCTTCAATCAATTTTTGGCAGGTGAAAATGCACATTTTCTGTTGTAATGGTCCTTTAAAAGAATTCCAAGTTGTCCTGTGAGCTCAGATCTTTATATTATGAAGCTTATGAATGAGATCAAGTCATATTTAGGCAGAAATCACCTCTCAGTAACTATACTATGCCTTCAATCAGTTTTTGACAGGTGAAAACTGATTGAAAACTGCAAAACACATCCAAACATGGGAAGCAAATACTATGAAGGGCCCAGATCAGATAAAAAACAATGCAGTCACGAGGATCGTCGCAAAAGTTATCATATCTTTATTGAAAACCCACCAATAGCCTTAATCATATTCATTACAGTCTAATTTCCAAAGACAGGGCTACACAAAGTCATCAGACATACCAAGCACAGAGACATGTCTATCACGTAAATGCCGTTACGTGATAAACGTTAAGCTTTCGAAGCTATAATTAGGCCTACATTATAATGCAGTTGTGTGTTTCTGCATATTATGACTGTTTAATCCAGAGAAAAGCAGACGGTTTTGCGCTACCGCTCAACGGGCTGCTGTGCGCGCTCCCGCGGCCGGAAGTCAGATTCTGGCAGACAATCACTTTTTGGCACGACACCGGCAGATTCACTGATTTCAAAAAATCGTCCATTTTGCTGTCGTTATCTACCTGTGGTTGAGTGTATAGTTTTTCATAAAAAATTTTAAAGCATCTTTTAATATCATCAATGTCATGATGCATTTGTTTAGTTACAGGATCCTTTATGGAATAAACTGTATTATCCGCTTGTTGTTTTCTTAATTTAAAGGCAAGGAGTCGAGCATGTTTACTGCCTCCTTCATAATATTTTTGTTTGGTGTACATTAATTTTTTTTGAATTTCCTGTGCATATAATTCATCGATATCATTTTTTTTTTCATTTTTATCTCTATTTTAATATTTGGGTTTAATGAGTTTTTGTGTTGTTGTTCTAGTATTTTTAGTTCGTTTTGGAGTTTATCTAGTTTTTCCTTCCTGCGTTTTTTAAGCAAGGATGTCATAGCGATTAATTTACCTCTCACTACTGCCTTGCATGTGTCCCCAAAGTACAGTCGGTGACACCTCTCCATTATCATTATATTCTAAATACTTCTCTATTTCATGTGTTATGTGTTCAATCGTGTCTTTGTTTAGGATACTGGAGTTCAATTTCCAGAGTGTTTCTTTAGGTCTAGTTCCTATTTTTACTGACATGTAAACTGGGCAGTGGTCTGATACATCCATGCATCCTATGTGGCATTTATTAACCCAATGTTTGTCCTTCTTAAACATCAGGAAGTAATCAATTCTTGAGTATGTCAAGTGTGGGGAGGAGAAGTAAGTATAGTCCTTAGTCGCCAGGTTATTTTCTCTCCATACATCAATTATGTCTAGTTCTGCCATTAAGGTGCGTGTTTTTTTAGCAATATTCTTGGATTGGAGAATTCTTGTGCCAGAAGAGTCCATGTTCGGGTTTAAGGTTAGATTGAAATCTCCTCCACAGATCATTATTCCCTGTGATTCCATTACTATTTTGTCAATTATTTGCTGGTAGAATTCCCATCCTGACCCTGGTGGTGCGTATACATTGCACAGAGTTATTAAAACACCGTCAATCTTGCCCTTAATTAAAATAAATGTACCTTCCTTGTTTGTTATTTGTGTTAAATGTTCATAAACCACATTCCCTGAGATCAAAATGGCCACACCTCTATTGTGTTTTGATCCATTCAAGGATGAGAATACTTGTTTGAAACCCTTCCTTTTAAGTTTACTGTGTTCTATTTCTGTGAGGTGTGTCTCCTGTAGGAAAACTATATCTATTTTCTCTCTCTGTAATTTAGTTAAAACATTTTTCCTCTTTGTCGGTTTAAGAATCTTAACATTGAATTGAATTAACATTCAGGGTAATTATTTTCACCATTTGTCTAATGGAGTGAAGTAACTTAAAACCTCCCTGTGTACTGTACTTCTTACAATAAGCATTCCAAATGTATTTAGGTCTTCTCTTTTCTCTGAACAGAACAATGTTTCAACAGAAACGGAAACAGAAACAGAAATAGAAATAAGAACAGTCTCTTCCGTGAATAGGGAAAACATTATTCCCTTTAAGTCCCTGTTGGTGGGTAGGGGGTTCTTCCTTTCCCAAAAGATGGGGCCCCCCCTAGGAGTGGAGTGGTCTCTTCCATTCCTCCTAGATATGTCCAACATTTGTCAAAATGTAATCCAGCCAGTCAGATGCTGTTAGTTCTCAATCTTTGCGTTATTTTGTATATTTAGTAGTGACTGAGCAGTTTTGTAAGGTTAAAGAGGGCTATATTTTAGAAGGGTCTGTAAGAAGAAGAAAGATATAAACCCTGCATCTTATAACTAGATGTAATATAAATTAACTATAAATAAGTGGGACATTACTATGTCTGTGTATAATTCAAACTGAAAATTTCTCTTTTCTAAGCATGTGTCCTTGCGTGTCTTCCACACCAATCACATCTTTCACTTCAGTCTCTTTTTCGTGATCAAAAAAGATCTGCTTTTCACCCACATGTACCTTCTTTTTCCATGCTGATTTTAGCACCATCTCTTTGATTTCAAATCGTAGAAAGTTCACAATAACAGATCTGGGTGGTGAGTTCGGGTCGGGTTTTGCCACCAGTGCTCTGTGTGCTCTCTGGATCTCTAGGTTGACTCCGTCTGGCAGGGTGAGTTCGGTGGTGAACAGGTTGTTAACAAAGTCCGCCATTGAGGTGCCTTCTGTATTTTACGGTATCCCGTAGAGCCTTATGTTGTTTCTCCTGGATCTATTCTCTAAGTCTGTCAGTTTTTCTTGTAACTTACTGTGTTGATTTAGAAGCAGCAGAAGGGCGTCTTTAGCTACCGGGCCGCTAGCTTCCAGTTCTGATATGCGCGTTTCAGCCTCGCTGATAGCCTGGTCTTGAGCTTGTAGAGTAGTAGCGGTTTCCGCTAGCTTCTGGCTAATGTCTTGTTTGAATGTAGTTAATTCTTCTCTTACGTCTTTTCTGAGGTCGGCTTGAAAATCTTTAAAGGTCTTTTGCATCTCATGTTTGAATTCCCGCAGGTCTTTGGCAACAGATGTTAATTCCTGAAGTATGTCACCAGCTTGAGTTTTCTCCACTAGCATCTTGTCGCCATTTTCTTCCGCCTTGGAGCCCTCCGAGTCGGGTTGTTTCGCCGGTTGTGTTATATTCCCTACTTTCTGTACGCCTTTTTGTCCTTTAATTGTCTTCGCTCCTTTCATAGTGACAAAACACAGCCTCTGAAGTAATAATATCTCGAGTTTTAGTTAGTTTTGCACCCGACTCGTATGGAGCTACTGCCTACTGCTGCATACCACTATGCTGTCTCACCCGGAAGTCCGGTTTTCATACCTAACTTTCATTCTAACTTCAGCTTCTGTTATGGGAGCATCCAAACTATCCTTTTCCTCTGAAGAAAGTTGTGGTAGCTCCACCTTCTGGAAGAAAGAGTTCAAGTCTTCATCACTAGCCGAACACGCGGATGTATACAAATCTTCATAAAAGTTTTTGAAAACTTCATTAAGCTGATGTAAATAGTTTATCATCTTTTCTAATTGCTGTGATAGTGTTATGTGAATCCAGGCGTTTTAGTTGTCTTGCCATTAATCATCCAGTTTTTTCACCATTTTCATAAAAATTTGTTTTGAGCCTAAATAGTGAATACTCTGCCTCTTCATTATATATTTTATGTAACTCAAATTTTAGTTGACAAATTTTCTCAAAACTTTCTTCATCGTATTGTTCAGCTAACTGCTTCTCCAATTTACCTATTTCCTTTTCCAATAGTTGTACTTTTTCCTTATTGTCCTTTTTCTTCCATGAACTATAAGCTATACATTTCCCCCTGATAAATGCCTTGAGTGCATCCCAAACAGTAGCTAATATTTCTGTTGTCCCCCTGTTAATATCTAAAAATACCTTAATATCCCCACCAAGTTTTGTAGCAAATTGTTTGTCTTGTAATAGACTTGTATTTAGTCTCCACCTCCCAACTTTGCCTTTATTAGAACGTATATCTATATGTAATTCGACAGGTGCATGGTCTGTTATTGCTATAACTCCTATATTGCAGTCTATCACCAGGTCAACAGGTGAACCAGCAACCAAAAAAAATCTATTCATGAATAGGATCCATGAGAGTGAGAATAAAATGTGTATTCCCGTTCTTTTGGATTAATGAGTCTCCAGATATCTATCAAACCCAGTTCTTCCTGTAAGGTATCTATTGCTGCTCTGTCTCTGGTTGATGTGCCTGTTCTGGTTTTGCTGCGATCTAGATGATCATCTAATGTTTGATTAAAGTCTCCCCCAAAAATAATCTGACTATCTGCATCTCCCAATATTTTATTGACCTCATGAAAAAAGAATGTGTTTTCTTTGTTTGGAGCGTATAAGTTGCAAAGTACTATTTTAACTCCATTAATAAGTGCTTCTACAACTAAAATCCATCCATGAGAGTCTTTAAATTGATTCAGTACGACAAAATTTAATTTTTTGTTAACAAGGATAACAACCCCACAGCTCTTGCTTCATATTGAGTTATGAAAGACATGGCCGACCCAATCACGTTTCATTTTTACAGCTTCATCTTGGTCCCTGAAGTGCGTTTCCTGAATATATGCGATATCTGTGCCTTTAGATTTGAGATAAGTTAGTATTTTTTTGCGTTTAATTGGTGTACTACAGCCATTAATATTCCATGTCACTATATTGATATGTCCACTACTCATTTCTTCCAAAGAGTATACACATTTGCCTGCCTTTAACCTCATCCACAACGCTACCCCTCACTACTTCAACACATATTAATGCCTTACTCCTGCCATCATAAAAATAAAAACACCTCCAAAAACAGTATCCCAGAACAAGGACATGTACAATACCAAATAACAATAACTCAAAAAACACTGCCTTTAAAATGAACATGACAGTGTAGTGGGCCTTGGGCCTTGTGTGATTCCGGTCCGTGTAGGTCCTGTACGGTACCTTCCACTTCTCCCACCAACCGTCTGGTTACAGCAGTGCCCGAGAGTCTCCCCCTCCACCGTGCCTTCAAAATAAAGCTCCACTCTCCCTCATGTTCATATCACACAGTAAGTTGCTCTCCGTGCTCCGCACATTCTCCCAAACAAAGACCTCAGCCCTCTTTGGGTCAGTAAAGCTCATTCTCTCCCCCTTCCATGTAAACCTAAGGACTGCCGGGTGTGCCAACGTGTGGTCATGTCTTCGTAGATGGAGAGTGCAGTCCTCCCACCGTATCCCTCTCTCTTTTTTCGCAGCCATCAAAACTTTCTGCCGAGCAGTGTAGCGTAGAAATTTCACCAGTATCACCCGCCGTGGGTTATTATCACCTAGCCGTGGCCCCCCACTTCTGTGGCTCCTCTCGATCTCATACTCGTCCCCATGCAGCCCCAATCCTTCGTTCAGTATCTTCTTTATGTAGTCATTCATTGTATTCCCCACTTCTTTTCCTTCTTTCAGTCCAATCAGCCTAATGTTTTTATGTCTCCCTCGATTTTCCTGATCGTCAACCCGGCTCCAAAGTTGTTCCACTTTCTGTCTTAACACTTTGTTTTCATTAGCCATGCTGGCGTTGCTATCTTTCACATCACCAATGCGACTTTCCGCCTTTCGAGACGAGTTTGCAATGCACTCACATTGTTTTTGAGCTCTGTTGTATCCGACTTAATTGTCGACACATCACTCGCCACTTTCGTCAGAGTCGTGTTCATCTTTGCAATTTCTGCGAAGATATCACCCATGTTGTTTCTCTTGCTAGCTTCGCTGCTAGTGGGGCTAGCAGGGTTAGCTTGCACGATAGCTGGGCTCTTCAAGTGAGTTTGCACGCTTCGTTTTCCCTGGTTCATTGTGGGCTCAAACCTATGTAATTCGGTGTAACTTTTGGCTGTGTGGGAGCACCGACTACTTACGGCACTAATTACACTTTCACAGAGAGTTTATGTAGTTTAGTGGTTATTAATTGTAGGCAGAGGATGGGAGTGTATCTAAGGCGCCGCCATTTCCCAGGTCTTCCTCACGTGACTCCAGACACACGTATCTTATGTTATAGCGAGGTCATCAACCATAAGTCTCCAACAGGTCGCTCATTAGATTACGTGTGTGTGCGCGTAACCCCTAATGTGTGTGTACATGTGGGTTAGTTAGAGAGAGAGAGAGGAAGACAAAGACAAAGGGCTAATGCCCTTAGCGGCGGCTAAGCTAATACTTTCCGCTACATAAAGTGGAGAGGCTCCAATCAGCTCATGCTGAGCGAAAGGGAAAAGCAAGCAACAACAATGTTTTACAACGTAAAACTAACAACAATTGAAAAAGGACTCAGCGGTCCACAAACTCACAAACAAACAATGTAGCTTACAAGCATACAATACACGCTAACTTCTAGTATCTGCCCAGACACTAATTAAGCCTCGTTTGTAGTCGTGTCTTCCTTAATCCAGCTCGCTTCCTCGTGTTGGATTAAAGGCGGTTGCAGCCAGTGCCGGCCCTGACCAATTTGGTGCCCTAGGCAAGATTTTGGCTGGCGCCCCCTTGCATCACAGTCAATTTTACAATTAAGTTTCATACACTCACACAGAAACTACATGTATGTATTCAAGATTTAATTTCTTTTAAGTCAAAAATATCACACCAAATAAAAACTTAAGAAAGAAACAAGTGATAAATTAAAAATACAATATAAATAAGGTATTGCACAAACATATTAAAGAATATTCTATTTACATACAAAATAAAAACAGTCTGTATTCTTTGGGAGGAAACCTTTTGCAGCAGAAGCAGTGCAAGCTATCATTCTTTTTTGAGTACATCAGCCAGCTTCTTTTGATTTTTTCCCCACTGACTAAGACTCTGGTAAAAAGGTCATGTGGACACTTTCTCTCATCTTTGTTTTTGGGACATGTGTAACTGTTTTTTATTTGAAATGGTCCTCTGTGAACTAACTCCTTTCTTACTTTGTCAGTTAGAAGAGATGGCCAGTCAGCAGGGTCTATTGGTGCAGCCTTTAGTCCTGATGCTGTGTCACTCTGGTGTGCTGAGGTAGATGACAGGAGCACCTGATGCTGTGTCACTGGGGGTGGTGGTGAAATACTTTAAAAGTGAATCTGAAGAGAGAAGAGAATATATGTGACCACTGGATGTTACATTTTAATAAAAACAGATACTTGGTGTGTGCTATACATAAGACTAATTTAGACTAATAATGAAAACACCTGAACAGGCCTGACGTTAACTTTCCAAATGTCCCTGATGAATTTATGGTGGAATAACATTAACTTACGTCGACTCAGCTATTTACTGATTATTAAACAATGCTCCTACCGTCCGAAGTAAGCTAGCAAGTTAACACTCTGCTCCAACAACGGTAACTACGATGCATTAAACTATTCATTTCATTCACTTCATCACATTGACGTTACTGTACGTCTTTCTTTTTCACGTTTTGCTTCCTCTGTTTTCCTTCTTTTCCTTCCCTGGGCGCCGGATGGTTTCAGTCTTTTGGACATAGTGGTTCCGCTACAGTACTGACTTATCTCTCTCTTGGTCTTTGGGTCACGGTCCGGTCAGATTCAGGCAGCTTGCCTCTCGACCCCGCCCCCCACCCTCATAGAGGGCAGGTACAGTGCAACGAGCCAGCCAGGACCCAGAAAAAAGGCCTCTCCATTATTTAATAGGCTTTGCTATAAGGTTATGTTGATGTGGGCTTATATAATATTTCGAAATAATATTAGTAATAGCACTGGTAAAAAATAGTATTTTTTTTTTTTTCTCCCCCCGTTTGCGGCGCCCCCCATGGATGACGGCGCCCTTAGCATTTGCCTATACTGCCTATGCCCAGGGCCGGCCCTGGTTGCAGCGTCCTGCGTTGGCTGTTAAAACAGCGTAATCGACGTGGGCATTAAGAAAAGGGGCAAAGTGGGCGTTTTCTGAGGAAAAATCCTCCTTCTGCAGGCGGGGAAAGACGCTGGTTGCACAGCTTCTTTTCTGGGTCCGGAGCGTGTTTGGTGAACACCAGGCAGTTTTGGCTCGTCCAGCGAGATGAAAGACTGCGGCCTAGGCGGGTAAAATCCAGACATCTGTATGCTTCCTTTGAGTATTAGTTGCATAGGCAAAAGCTGATGCTTCCAGCAACACGTAACTCTGGGACCGCGTTTAAATGATTCTCCAGCTGTACTTATCTCCTCCGGTCGTGGCAGAACTAATGTGTCCGGTGCGCTCACAGACAATGGGAGATGGGAGTTTCAAACCTGGGCGGACTGTGACAAGCAGGCGCCACCTACTGGACATTAGGGTTGGTGCACTTTCCTTTGTTTACCAGGCTTCGTTAGTGCAAGGAGGCCGCATTTAAGCGTTGAGCTACATGCGGGCTGATCTGATGTCAGAACCATGTGGACGGTCCTAACATAAGTGATCACTCACCAGTGTTTTTGGTCATATCCGGCAGGGTTCAGAGCACTAGGGGGGCATGGCGCTTCCCAAACCACCTTTTTAAAAATCCAAACTTTAAAATGTATCTTACTGAACAGTTTAATTATTTCATTACCAAGAATTACACCCCAGATGTGTCTCCTAGTTTACTCTGGGAAACTGATAAGGCTGTTATTCGCCACTCTACTACATTGCCACGCTACTACATTGTTTTCAGTGAATCTTAAGAAAAAACAGAGGGCCGAACAACAGCTTCTTTAAAATCAACTAAACAAACTGCAGGGAGAATTTAACCTTAAGCCTTCAGAAGACCTGAGGCGCCAAATTGATGCTACCACAGCAGCTCTGGACACTCTTCTATCTAAAGAGGCTCAGAAATCCTTACTGTTCGGTAAACATAAGATGTATGAATTTGGCAACAAGCCAAGCAAGTATTTAGCAAATTTAATTAAGGGAAACGCTGGCTCCCTGGCTGTTCCAGTTATAAAAAACAGTTCTGGTACAATAACAACAAAGACATTAACAACTCATTCCTTGTTTTCTATGAACACTTGTACAATTCTGAATCAGATCACAATTCTGAGGCTTTGATGCATAATTTCTTGTCATCTGTCAAACTCCCTCAAGCCTCTGAAATGCAGAAAGAGAGGCTGAACAGGCCTGTGACCCGGACTTTTGAATCTCATACAGTATGGTATGGTTCAATGTGGCCCGATCTCTCGTCATTTCCCTTGACGCAGAGAAGGCCTTTGACAGGATTGAGTGGCCTTAACTGCTGGGTGTTCTCTCAAAATTTAACCTTGGTGACAACTTTATTAAGTGGATATCTCTTCTATATGCTGCCCCTTGTGTCTCTGTCATTACAAATGACCTGAGGTCTTCTGCGTTTGCAGCGGGACATGGCTCAAGATAGGGTTGTCCGGCCTCGCCACTTTTGTTCGCCCTTGCCATGGAGCCCTTAGCAGTGGCCATTAGATGTGATCCTTTGGTGACAGCCATAGAAATGGGCCCCACACACCATAAAATATCTCTTTACTGTGATGATGTACTCCCGAATCTTCTATCACAAGAGTCGTTGAAATAATTAATTCTTTTGGCCAATTTTCAGGTTACAAAATTAATCGCTCTAAATCTGAAGCTATGCCCCTTACCCCTCATGTTTCTTGGTCTCCACTATGCTCTGCCCCTTTCCGTTGGTCCCCATTCAGTTTTGTCTACCTGGGCATACACATTACTCCCACTCTCTCTGGCCTATACAAAGCCAATTGTGTGCCCGTAATTTGTAATTTGTCAGGATGATTATACTTCCCTGGTTATTGTACCCTTTCCAAATGATCCCAGCTCTTTTAACAAAGAAATCACTTTTTGTTATAAACAGCTCTTTGACTTCCTTTCTTTGGAGGAACAAGCGAGCCAGATTGAAACTTATTATGCTACAATGCCCGCTCAAGGAAGGGGGTTTGGCAGTGCCGGATCTTAGAGGCTATCAGTTAGCATCTCTCTGCACCTATATTTGGCACTGGTTTGAAAATGACCCTGAATCCACCTGGCTTAATTTGGAGGCTGCCCCAGTGGCCACTTTTCCTCTGTGTCACATATTATATGCATCTAAGAAGTGGGCTCGTCTTAATTTAAAGGGCAATTTAATTTTACAGAATAATTTGAAAATTTGGAGGATGATAAGAAAGTTAGAAAACCAAGATGGCGTTTTTTCTCTCCTCACACCTGTTCGCTTAGACCCAGATTTTCCTCCTGGTTTGGTCGACCAAGCCTTTTCATTGTGGTTTAGTAGGGGTATAAAGACTGTGGGTGACTTGCAGACGGAGGGCACTGTGTTGTCTTCTGATCAGCTCAGAGAGAAGTACTATCTTCCACAGAATAACTTTTTTAGGTATTTGCAAATATGCAGTTTCATTTTTTCTAATACTAACTTGCATCCTAATGGGTTTTCCATTTCAGCTATGGAGGAGGCTATCCAGAAGCCTGACTCCAGAAAACTTATCGCCAGGTTTTGCAAGGCCCTGTCAATTTCAACCAGTGACTGCACGGTTCATGTCAAATCTCTCTGGGAAGTGGACTTGAGAGAGACTATCTCGGCTGATGTGTGGGATAGGGTTTGGTCAGGTTCTGCAGGTTGCTTATTTACCAATAAAGCCAGGGAATTGCAATTCAAGGTCATACACAGGCTCCAAATCACACCGGTGAAACGCAATAAGTTTAATCCATTGCTTTCAAAATTTTGTAATAAATGTAAGATTTCTGAAGGTTCATATTTCCACTGTATATTTGAATGCCCTTCTATTAATGACTTCTGGGTCAAGATATGTAAAGAAATTGATATTACATTCAAGAAAAAACTAGCCCTCACTCCTATCAGCTGTATTCTGGGTTCAAATCTTACAGCATTGGGTCTCAGCTCCTCCTTACTAAAACTGCTGCAGGTGCTTCACTTTGGTGCAAGGAGATGCATTCTTCAATTGTGGATTTCGGACTCTGTTCCCACGATCTCACAATGGATTCGGATAGTGATGGAACTCCTCTCATTAGAAGGTATTAGCTTCTGGTTCAAAGACAAACCTTTTCGCTTTTTTGAAATCTGGGACCCCTTCTTGGACTATTGGGGAGGATGGGCCCAGACCCTTTGGAGTGGCCTCTATGGTCTAGCATTGACTGAGATCTCGAAGTTCATTTCCAGATAACACATTATTGTTTCTTCATCTCGACTGATTACCCTGATTATGTCTTAACTGTGCAAACCTTGTTTTTTTTTTTTTTTTTTGTTATTTTGTTTGTTTCCCTTAGTTTTCCGTGTGGAGAGGGGATTGCGGGTGGGCTGAAAATAGGGTTCTATTCTTCTTTACTTCTTTGTTGTTTTATATTGTATATGACACTCAGAAATTCAATAAATATATGTTTTAAAAAAACAAACTGTAGCAGTAAAAAGCTAATGTTAGGCTATAAACAGACTACATCACAGTCACATGACTTAAATGTCACCACCACTAAGCGTCTTACTACACAAATACTATACAGGTTTTCTATAAACTGATCAATGTGCAAGTTGTAAAGTCAGAGTTAGAATAGTTTGTAACTAAAGTTGGCATCTCTGTATCTATAAAAATACATTTTGAAGTCATGAGTGTTATGGCAGGCAGGTTCATGACGTTGTGTGATGACTATCTGCTTAAGTCACAAAGTTCTGGTAAATGGATTGCTTACTGCAATTGGTATGGTTCTCAACCCCCCTGACCATACCATGATCCTCTTACCACCCCCCACCCCCACCCCCCCACAAAAAAAATCTACTATATGTTCTGGTGTTTGACGTGTTCTTGTAGTAAACAGTGTGTTAAGACCAGACGACTTCAATTGACATCGGGTTTTGTATGATGAGAGAAGCCATTCGTTTGCTTTAAAATCCCTGTTTTTATTGGATTGGAGTTGTGTTTATGCCCCCAACAACATGATGTGCTGCTGAGCAAATCTGACCATTTTATAGGAAATGAAAGAATGGATTTTAATTTGAACATTGCCTCCAAAATGTATGTTTTTGACACATATAGTAGGTCATGTTTGTATATAACTCAACACTATGCCTGGAGAAACTGGTAAACAACATGGAAATGTTATTTTAGTTGTAATGGGACCCTGAGCTCTTGAGTTGCTAGGATCTTTCTGCAAAGAGCTGTGAGATAGAATTTAAGTCAAACTGGTGTTTCTACTGAGAGAACGGCCACACAGCCTTTGAGGATGATGAATGAATTGCATATTAAGTCTGAATAGAAGTGATTAACGTTTATATCACTTCACAATATCACAACATTTGAAAATAACCCCAGGTGTATTAAGCAACGTCGAACTTGGGAAGAAAAATACCACCACAGCAGAATTTGTTGAAAATGAGTTTTAGAAGGCTAATGTAGTCAGAGATGCCAACAACACGCACACTTCACGTGAACAACAGTGAATGAACCAATAAAAAAACAGAAATCGCTCGTGCGTTAATTAATGCGCTCGAGGCTTATTAAACATTTGAAAAGCAACGGTCATTGCCTGAGGACTGAGACGCTGACATGAACCAAGGAAAAAAAGAAGAAAAAAAGCCTATTTTAAAGAAGGGAACTATATAGGACTGTACGCGCTTTATTTATTGATTTATTTATTGTTTACGGGCGTTACTATGGAGACCGTTCCTGCTCGGCTCGTCCGATCGTGGTCAGGGAGCAGAGAGGATATCTCTTCCTCAGACGCGGATTAATGCACAGGCTTCCCTAGGCTGCAGCCTAGGGGCCCCACGTGTGGAGGGGCAGTGGCGTCACAGCCGTGGGGGACTTTTAAAACAAGGTGATTTCATCCCCCCGACTTTCTCCTAAGGTACTAAACCGTTTGCCCGCCCTCGCGGTGTACCAGCGTGCTAAAATAGAGCGCACCTCAGTCCCCCATACATGAAAACCCATTGGCCAAGTTAGATTGATTGACAGCCATCAGGCCAATCACAACCATTTGACCAAACCCACTAGTCCCGGCCCCCCGGGAAAGTAAACACTTACATGTAACACGGAGCTGCCGTCACTCGCTGCCGCAGACAGCGAACAGAGCAGAGGTATGAAACGGTTATTTAACTAGTTAATAATGTAGAATTTTGTCTGTAAATAACTAAACTATGTCTTGCTTTGTGGCATGTCCGCTAATATTAAGCAAGCCAGGTGGCAAAAAAAGTTAATGCAAGCCAGGTAAAGTTAATGGTAACTGACAGATAGTTTTCTAGAGACATCCACTGATTTTGATATTATTCAACATTATCACTATCTTTTTGTTAGGAATGCCAAACAGGAAGAGGCAGCAGAAGATTGACTTCTTTTTCAAGTCAAGTTGTCATTTAATTGGAGTTATGTGACAGGAGGGAAACAGAAAGCTAGCTTTCAATCCATAAATGCACTAATTCAATTTTATGGTAGTACATTCATATTCTTGCATTAATGCCATGTAGGTGTTCATTTACGTAACTTAAAGCTATTTGTTGGAGCTTAAAACCTTCTTTTCAATGAAGAAAATCTCCTACATCAACTCATCCCTGTTACTGCTCTCAGAAACTAGAAAAGAATAGAAATGAAGACAATGAAATGCAATAAAACTATTAAAATCTTAAATAATAAGAGGAATAAAATAATATAGAGTACAATAAAGGCTAGGATGAAAGATTAGTTAAAACAGATTAGAACAACAAAATATATGTGAAATAATTACTAAAAAGCAGATAAAAGAACAACAAAAGAATTGAATGTTTCCTAATCAAAATCAAGGCTGTTTGTTCTAAGTTTACATAAAATATTTCAACACTTCCATGTTCAGGAATATTAACATTGAGTTCTTTATGTAGGATGTTTCTGAGGAAGGGAAGTTCAGGAGTCAGGACAAAGGAGAGCATGGAGAAGATGAGGGAGAGAACAGGAGAGAAGTTGGAGAGAAGACATATATATGTGAATATATAATATCTTAGGTTAAAGAGTGTTGTGCTATAATGTACATTTTGAATGCACTATTATTGGCATATCCTAGTGAAGAAAATCTAGAAATGCATCGCATTAGTTTTGGAGACTGAAACAGGGGCCAAAGGTGGTTGCAGTGCTCATGTGCTACCCCAGAACCCCGCCACATTTAAAATTGCTGCTCCACCCCTATGGAGGGGTCCTTGAATTGGTCAGATTATTTTTTAGAAATTTAAATACACTTGTATAATTATGGTACTTGTACAATAATGGAAAAATTCATTGACCTCTATTGGTCCATGGGGTAATAAACAAACAAAACAGCACTGATTGGGCAGACATGGGTCACCTCATCCAATCAAGCTCATCGATTCGATTTGACCTACCTGTGTGCTAACGAGTGTGTGTGGATCATGTTTGCCAAATATTCTCCTGCACTGTTACACATGGTGCAAAATTACATTTTTTCTGGGAGAGCATTATGCATAAGGGGGGGCCCACATAAAAAATAGCCTAGGGGCCCATGACTACCTTAATCCTCCTCTGCACACACCGCTCTCGCTCTTAAAAGGACACACAACGATCTCATAACATGTAGCTCAGTAGAATTTATTGAAACACCCATAAAGTAGACTATTTAGGTCGGTTATTTGCACTAAAAAAGTTGGGGAACCATGAAAGTTTAAAATGTAGAGTTCAAATGAACTTTGTACAAGCCAAGTTGTGGCGCCCCCCATTCGTGCCTGAGCGCCCCCCTCTCAGCCCTCACGCTCCCAGCGCCCCCCACAATGTTTAGAACGGTACCGCCCCCGTTGAGGAACCCCAGTATAGACATTTCTTTCTAATTGATGATATATGAAGCTGTTATATATATCTAACTTATATAAAATTGATATATGCCGTTTCTTTACATTGTTGATTTGTTGACAGTTAGCCTACATCACAGCTGTCAGGTTGTCTAGTATCATTAACTGTCTGACAGGCATGATAAACTGTAGTTTTTGGTCTAACCCTTTCGGGTCAAAATGACTTTGAACTCTAGTTTAAGGTATTTTCCTACAGGTAGTGAATGCAGCATCACAAGCTGCATCTCGTCGTGACGTAACCAAAGTGAGGGAGTGTGGTGAAGAGGGAGGGAGCTACACGGTGAGACGGCGTCAGTGTGAGGTGTGTGTTAGAGTGCACGGTGCTGTGCTTTTCCAACAGCTCTACTACCGTCAGTGAGCTGGCAGGATTTCATTTGGGCCACAGAACAGGCGTGTGCAGAGTGGCTTGGTGCTCTCTGTGCTCACTGCTCTCTGTGCAGTTAGTTTCCCACTCAGCTCACTGCTGCAGACACTGGAGCTTCATTCTCTGCCTATCAGCAGCAGCCGATGAGAACCTGCTGATACAGCTGTCGTCTGGTGAGTATGACTCTAATTTGTTAATATTTAACATGTTGAACTTTGGTTTTAATGCTGTAATGTAAATGTACTGAAATGACAGGTACATTGTGACACTACAACACCTGCACATGTGAGCGTTCTGAAGCCACAGTTGATCTCAGACTATTAGTTTGAATTCAGTATTAATACATGGTGTGCTAACCACAGGGCAGTGTCAGGCTGCCATGTTTTCATTAGAATGCTGTTAGGCAGATTTGAATTATTTTCATACATCGAACTTTAACTAGCAAGGTAGCCCTCTCCATGTTGCAACTGCTAATGGGCATCATTCTTCGCTTGCATGTGCGCTCCCATCACAGCAACTCCGTCATGTTGTCCCACACCCTTTACCTTGGTGTGTGTGTGAGCGTGTGTGTGTCATCCTCAGAGCGCTATAGTAGATGTAGGTGCAGTGGTGTTGCTCTCTTTACAGTGATGCAGTGTGTCCATGTATCTCCCTCTGTCATCAGTGCTCACAGGCTGGAGGTCTGCAGCTACCAGCTCCGATGCCAGCAGCTTGTGTAGATGAAGTGAAGCAATGACTGCCAAGGTATCATTTGGTCAGTTTGGCAGTGATGAACAACCAGTCAGCTAAAGTGTGACCTCTAGAGTAAACTAATGATTTACTGTAAAGATTACTGTAATAAATAATGCATTGATGTTACTTTTAGAAGCAGATAGACATTTTCATTTTACTGATATCAATCAGCAGTATTACACTTCTACTGATGAATCAGTATGGATTTTCACCAATGATAATCCCCAGTCTGAACGCTGTATGTTTAGTTTCTCTGATACAGTAGGGTACCCGCATTTCCACTGGAGGGACCATGCTGCCATAGTTTCTGGCCCTTAGATAGTCCCTGCTGTGGGGGCAGTACGTTTTTACTGGGGCAGAAACTACTGGGGCAGAGTTTACAGTGCTGAACATCCCTCATCGGTCAAATACAAACCTCAGGCACAACTTGCACACAGCTTCATTTGGAATGCTACTAGAATCAGTTCGAGGACTCAGGATTCTGATTTTAAATCAAAAATTGGATCTGAATGAGCTTTAGATTGTGAGTATCAAAATCAAACTCTGCGATTGTCCCATTTTTTTTTCTCCATCCCTGCCCACTTCCATGTGCAGGGCTGCACGATATTGGAAAAAAACTAACGTTGCAATATTTTTCTTTTTTATTACTGTAACCTTTACGTCCACCTTCATTATTGTGATATGAAAAAATACAGGAATAATACAACTTAGAAAATTACAGAAAATAAATATAAAATGGCTCCATCAACTATACAAACAATAAAGCAATTGGCAAGTAGCAATGAAATCTATGTCTCCAAAAACCAGCACTTCAACAAGTTGACCATAACCCAATTCAATATTGGTGTGTGTGTGTGCGTGCACACCCGCATACGTGTTAAAGACTCGCCTCAGTTCAATCCACTTGGTAAATAGGTTACGTTTGTTTTCCCCACAACCCCGAAACAGTTCACTTCCAATCCAGTTCACAATTACAAAATAGAAAGATAAATCAAATTTCAGAGAAAATGCACTTTAGTATATGTAGTTGGCTGCTATGAAAACTTCTTATTTTGTTTTTACAGAACATAATGCAGAAAAACATGCTTGGCGAGATTTAGAATGATCCAATTTCCAGTGACGTTTTATTTTTTCAGTGCACTCATGTCATTTTAGACAAAGTTCATTGCTATTCTGTAAAATATCCTGCCTCAGTTATATATCTTTGTCATAAGTGTTTAACAACAATTGAGAGATCACTGCAAAAAATGTGTGTATATATCGGCTGATATATCAATATTGTAATTTTTTTGCTTCCTAATATCCATATAGGTATTGGCATTGGCCCCAAAAATTGCATATCGGACGGACTCTACTTTTCATGTCTTTGGGGGCGGCAATAGCTCAGTCCATAGGGACTTGGCTTGGGGACTCAAAGGTGGCCCGTTCAAGTCCCTCTTGGACCAGAAAAAGTGTGATGTGGACTACATGATGTGTTCACATCCTGAGCATTGTCGAGGTGCCCTTGAGCAAGGCACCGACCCCTAACACTGCTCGTTGGGCGCCGTGCATGTGGCAGCCCCTTAACTCATCTCCTCTATACACTGTGTGAGTATATATACTGTACTATACTGTGTGCATGTGTGTGTAATGTGAGTGAAAAAGAGAATTTCCCCATTGTGGGATTAGAAGGGATTTTAATTAAAATTAATGTCAGGAGATTTCTAATGGCCTTGAAAACACTGCATTGCCAGGAGGCACCATGTCATGATTACATTTCGGTTCTCAATTGCTCACAGTCTATTGCTTTATTTGTGTGATACACTAAAAGTAGAGACGGTGAACAAGGACACACATGCCAAAATAGTCAGACTGGCCATTGTTGCGCCGTTAATCACACATCAGATCTGATGAACAAATTATTCAAGTTGAAAATCTTGAAATTTACTGATGTACATTGTATAAGTTGTTGAGAACAAAATTATGTAACAAAGGTCAATGGAAACCAAACACGTCAACCCACTGAGGGCTGGATTCAAAATCACACTTAAAATCAAAGTAAAAAACTGAAATCACAGACTGATCCAACTCATAATGTGACCCAGTAGTGTGTATGGCCACCGCGTGCTTGTATGCACTCCCGACAACGTCTGGGCATGCTCCAGAAGAGCAGGTGGATGGTGTCCTGTGGGATCTCCTCCCAGACCTGGAACATGGCATCAGTGAGCTCCTGGACAGTCTGTGGCGGTGCTTGGCGCCGTTGGATGAAGGATACATAATGTCCCATTGATGCTTAATTGGATTTAGGTCAGGGGAATGAGAGGGCCAGTCAATGGTATCAGTGCCTTTGTCATCCAGGAACTGCCTACACACTCTGGCCGCATGAGGCCAGTTAACGTTCTGCATCAGGAGGAACCCCGGACCCACTGCACCACCGTGAAGTTTGACAATCGCTCTGAGGATTTAATCCCAGTACCTAACACTCAACATTGACAGTCCAAATTTTGACACAAAAAGTTTCATTTTTACTGCAAATGAGTATCTGTCCCAGATATCGTTTTTCAGTCTCCTTGATTTCTAATAATTGGCATCAGCATGTAGGGCAGTAGATATGGCCTCCTCTGGATCTGCGCTTCTTTGTTTTCTCATTTTTGCTGTTTTTATGGTCTGATGCTTTTTCACCTGTTAAGCACTTTGTGAGCTTGCTCTGTGAAAGGTAACATATTAAATAAACCCAGGGCTGGACTGGCCATCTGGCATACCGGGCAATGCCCGGTGGGCCGATGCACATATTTGGGCCGGCCCAGTACTGTCATAATTAAAAAAAAAAAAAAAAAAAAAAGGATATAGTTTTTTATCGACCGCAACGGTATCTGAGACACTAAACGTGGCCCATTGGTTGATTTTCTTGAAGGACATTGGGCTAGTCCAATGAAATCTCTCAGCTCTCGTTGGCCCGCCCCTCCCCTCCCTCTTGATCATTTGTCCTGACCGGAGGTGGAGGGAGTGTGGTGGATGTCGAGATGGACGGAAAAAAACAAAAACGAAAGGGGGGAGCAGAAAAGCTAAGGGAAAAAAAAAAAAAATACTGAAAGAGGACGCAGCAAAATGTGCGAAAATTACAAACATGTTTGCTACCACAAGCTCGGCGGTTGTCGTCGGGTCGGCCCGGTTGGGTCCAGCAGTCCCAGACCCGGCGCCGGGGGCGAGCGCACAGGTGGTTGACGGAGAGGTAGCGGAGGAGGAGAAGGAGGGAGAGGAGGAGGATGATGATGACGAGAGTGACGTGACCCAGCAGCAGCAGGGACAGATTGAGGTCAGAGAGGCCACTGAAATGTTAGGAGAATCAACGTGGCATCAACAATGAAAATGTTATTGGATGTGTACACTAAACAGTATCTGGGGAATTTGTAGGCTTATATGCAAATGGTCAACCTAGGAAATTATATACATATATAATAATATATAATATATTAATTTTATTAAGTCAGTCTTAAAACATACGTGTGTGTGTGTGTGTGTGTGTGTTTAGGTGTGTGTGTGTGTGTGAGTGTGTGTGTGTGTGTGTGTTTATGTATACTGCCTTTATAGCCTTTGTTGTCAAATAATGCTTTGAGTAGATTTGGTGTCCAACTTACAGTGTTATTTATTTTAGCTTGCCATAAAGTTATAGTTTGCAGGTGTTGCAGGTTACAATTAGGCCTATTATTATCACATAATATTAGTGAAACATTTCTTTGCTGAAATGGATGATTAATCATTGGTAAACAGAGAAGAAACACTAGTGACACATCTCTGCCTCTCTCTCTTTCTCTGTGTTTAGTCAAGCCATGCTGTTGAAATGGGAGTGGAGGAGACAGTTTAGTACATATGTAAGCACACGCCAGCACACGCCATCCATATATCATGTAAATAACCATGGTGGGCCGCCAGGGACCAAAATGCCCGGGCCATTTTTTGGTCCCAGTCCAGCCCTGAATAAACCTACTGGTAGTATTATTATTATTATAGACACAGCAGACTTTTTAGGTAAAGGGGCGATGGAGGGTTATTGCAGGTGGGAATAAACCCGAAGTGAGATGTTAAAATTGACAGTCATCAGCTAGCTGATCGGCCCCAAAGCAACCATCATCTGAACTGGCACTACCCCTAGAAGATGGAAAGGAAAGGTGGTACTTTACCATGTTTGAGCTGTACCACTATCATAGGCCCGGGAAACTCCGGGTTGTGTTTGACCTGAGTGCTTGCTTCATTGAATGAGGTCATGCTTCAAGGGCCCAACCTAAACAGTAGCCTTCTGGGGATCCTGTTGCCATAACCACAGACATTAAGCAAATGTTTTACTGCTTTCTTGTCCAGGAAGAACACAGAAATGTCTTAGCTTTCTGTGGTTTAGAGACAACAACCTTGAGAATGAAGTGGTGGATTACTGCATGAGTGTCCATGTGTTTGGGAACAGCCTATGGATTAGAAGAGCAGCACAAGAGGGAGAAAAGGACTTTGGCAGGGATGTTTGTCATTTCATCAAAAAAGATGATGTGGATTGTATATAGCAGCAGTTCCTACACTGTAGTGAGGACGACATATGGATGATGCTCTGAGGTCCTTCCCAACAGAGGCCAAAGCAGGTGGATGTTTTGAAGAGAGCCCAGAACTTGCTGGAGTGTTACAACATGATGATTTACGTGTTCAGCGCAGCCTTGGTGTAATCTGGGAAATGACAACGGATACATTCACCTACAACATTCCTGAGTCCCAGAAACCCTTTACACACACCGGGGTCCTTTCCACCATCAACAGTTTGTTTGACCTATTAGGCATTCTGGCACCAGTGACAGTCCAAGACAGGCTCCTCCCACGAGAATTAGTCTCTCAAGGTACACTGGGACACACTTCTGCCTGATGAAAAGTTTATAAAGTGGTGAAGATGGCGGGACTCACTGCAGGAGCTTATTGATCTGAATATTCCTCACACCTATGCTTCCTTTTCAGTGACAAGTGCCAAAAGCACAGATCTATGCATCGGTAAAGGCAATTGTGGTTGCCTATCTTAAGGTGAAAGCTGAAGATGGTCTCATGGAGGTCAGTTTTGTCCGTATAACCCAAAATAACCCAGCCTAACGTGCCACAAGGTCCGTGCCTACAAGTCAGCTGCAAGGCACCAGTTGGCTGACTGGACCAAAGTTCTCGCTGGAACCTGAGAGGTCATCATCAGACAAACTTTGAGTTGATTGATCCAAATTCAGATGTAGAGCTTTTTTGGGGGGCTGTCACAGCTTTCCTGACCAAAGCCTCAGGAACACATCTGGACACTAAATGCTTTGAATTTTTTTCCTCATGGGGATTCTGACAAGAGCTATAGCATGGTTAATACATGTTGCACAGAGTTTTGATAAACCATCACATGATTCAGGATGTGTTGACTGGCATTTCTGCAGGAAAGGCGTGACAAGTGCTGAACTTGTCACAGAACACCTCATTATCAAAGCTGTGCAACATAAGGTATACACATAAGAGATAAAATGAATTGTGCAGAGGCAAGACTTACCTGCGTGTAGTCCCTGAATGAAGCTGCATCCTGTGATGGATGGATGGAGGTCTGCTGTGTGTAGGAGGGCGCATTACTCATACAAACCTACCTGCAGATGACCCACCCTCTCCTCATCCCTGGTAAGCAACAAGGCACTTCACCGAAGGCGTGGTATGTGCAAGTGGCTTATAGATGGTTTGAGCTGAGCTAGCCATCAGCAGCTTTATCTTCAAGTGTGTAATATGCAGGAAATTGCATGGCAAGTAGATGGTGGACCTGCCTTTAGAGCACCTACAGCATGAACCTCCATTTACTTAGGTAGGGCTGGATGTCTTTGAACCTTGGGAGGTTGTGACACACTGGACCAGAGGTGGCAGCTAAATGGAGGAGAGTTCAGGCTTTAGCAGAAACCTTCTGGGCAAGATGGAGATGGGAGTATTTTAGCACACTTCCAGGCAAACATAAGTGGCACACCAAGAATCCAAACCTCAAAGGAGATGTAGTGCTGCTAAAAGACAAACAAGTCAGAAGAGAAGACTGGTGAATGGGAAGAATAGTTAAGGCCTTCCAAAGCGGTGACGGATGGTCAAGAAGGTGGACGTAAAGGTTACATCCTACGAGCCCACTAAGACCTACCTGTCTCTGAGGTGGTTCTACTGTTGGAATCAGAGGTGGTTTAGGTAAAGGTATGTATGGCATCCTATGGATGCCACCCCACATGATATTATGGACTATAAAATCAAGTAAGTTAAAGGAGAAGTTAAAACAGATTTTATTTGAAGTTGGGGTTTTTATTTTGGCAACTTCTGACTTGGAGTGTAATTTCCTGTTTAAGGAAAGTAGCCATTTTTAATTGTTGAAGGCACATGTAAGGAGACTGACAATCCTCATCCATCCATTCCTTTGTTATCATACTGTGGCATTGCCAGTAAATATGTTTTTATTTAGGAGACTGAGTAAAAAAAATTTAGTTATGTTGGTGATAAATTTCGTCATTTCATGCTTTGTTTGTTTAAATCATTTTGGTGTGCTTTCTAGGGGTGTGCATCTATCCCTTATAAGACAATTCGATACATATGGCTACGGTACAATTCAGGGATGATTATTTTTATTATGGAACAATTTGATTACGATTTGATCCAGTTTCGGTATGACAAAATAAAATCCAACACAATTGTTTGCTTCATGTAGACATTAGTTTTCTATTATAAATTTTAATAAGTCAGTTCTATTAAAATGGCATTGCTTACCTTCAAATAGATATTTCATAAGACCAGGGAAGACCAGGGAATCCTATGTATTTTTGTTACTGGATGTGCCTGACTGTCTGTATCCTCTGCTTCCTAATAATCAGTGTATAAAATCACACCTATAACAATCAGACAAATGTTTACTACTGATAACCAACTCAAAAGTTGGATTAACTTAACAGTGTGCACTGTGCAGCAGACAGTAATAGTGTTTCAGTATGGTTCAATTCAGTACATTGCTTCAGTAGTGAATGTTAACAGTGTGCAGTACAACCAGGTCGTAAGTCCTCAGCAATAAAACTGGCTATAGATGCTGTGATTACCTTAAACCTTGCTGAGTTGTTGCTAAGTTGTGGCTGGAAAAAGTGTTTAATCTCTGTGTCTTTGTCTCGTGTATTCTTGCTAGTGCTAGCTTTACTAGCATCCTCGTCATCTGCACAGGTTTCACCATGCTGTCTCAGCAGGTGAATGCTGATTTGTTGTTCTGTACTGTACTGTACTTAAACCCTGTTCTACTTAACTTTCCATCCTTCTTATAAAATCCAAATCTCTTCCAGACTTGCATTGTAAATCTTGTCAGCTTTGTCGAACATGTTGCTTTTGTTTACTTGGTGACACTACGCTAATGTTTCTGTGCTGCATCTCGTGAGAGACTCGTGCTGACCATTAAACTTTTACGAGAGTTTGAAGACTCTGTGAGTACCAGCATAGCAGCTTAACTCAACTGATTCATAACTTTAAAATCGGCCCATCGACCAGTTGACAGTACAGATTGATCCAGAGGTCTGTGTATCGCTGTCTTTAACTTTAAAAAAGATTTACGATTCATACCGGTTCATTTTTGTCACCCCTAGTACTTACTTGTTGTTTGCAAGCTAGCTGGAGTTACCTGTGAAGGAAAAAGCTGTACAATCCAACAACACCAGCACTTTGGCTCAACAGCATCAAACAATTCCAAAATGTCAAAGTTTAGTAGACATACCAGGGCAAGTGATGTTGCAACAAGTCCTGCAGCTGAGGCCAGTAAGCTGTCAGAAAAACATCAAGCTCATGATCCTCAAGAAATGGAAGATGCAACAACAGCCAAGAAAATAAAGATGTTTTTAACCAGAGAGGCAAAGAAGTTCAACTGGGCAGCCAATCACACAGAGATGCGTTGATAGAACGTTCCAATGGTACGGTGCGCCTGGCTTGGCTGCTCTCCTGTGCCTCCTACTTGCCATTTTCTAGCAGTTTTTGGAGTTAAAATATACTCAACTTTTCAGCACAAGTATTGAAATTTCGTTCTGTATTCATTTGTTGCTCACAGAATGACAATAAAATCAAGTCTAAGTCTAAGTCTAACAAGTTGCGGGGTTGCACTTTGCCCTGGCAACTTGTGCGCAAAGCCCCACTCCACATGCTCACCATGGCTTTTTTGTCGTGGTTTGTGGTAACCAATCATGTTAGATCAGTTAGGACTCGCCACCTGTTGCCCTGGTAATCCAGAAAACAGAGGAGAAGCTTGTTCTGCCTGTGTCCATCTATCCCAAGCTTTATCAGATGGAAACTATCATAACAGAAAAGTGCATTTGTGGGAGCAGATTGTCTGTACACTGAATGTTGCTGATGAGTGTTGTGCTTTTATCATCCTACACGTTGTAGGCTTGTATAAGCTGTGTGGTCAGCTCTCTGTCACCATAGCATTAGCAAAGCAACGTGCAGCATTGTTTCTCTCAGCGCACAAGCGCTTCATCCAAGCTTTTCCGGGCACACAGCCAGCGCTTTTCTGCCAGAAGAAAACACTATGTAGACATGAGCCCTAAGTCAGCAAAAGTTTTCTGTTTGCGGTAACAAAATGATGAAGGAATGTGTGTTAGAAAACACAATTTTACTATTTCAAAGCCTGTTAGTTCAACATGCAGGGCATGTCATATCATTAGAAAGCATGTCATTGAATGCCAAATAAGAGATTTTATTTAACTGAACAGGAATGAGTTGAGCTGTTATTACATTCATAAGTTTACATTCATTGAATTGATTTTATCATGACAGCTTTAGCCTAAGAAACTCTGAATTGCTGAGATTTACTGATGACTTCCCCTTAATTTAATTAACAAATTTCCATTTAAGCTTAACTATTCTCCATTTTGAGTTTAAAATTTCGAGTTTCCCTTGTCTTATTTCATTGCCGCTTTCACAGAAGCATTTCCATTTCAGCTCTTACATTTAAAATTTAACTTTTTTCATTTACTCACCTTACCCTACATTTTCAGATTATTATTTTACATTTTAAATTTGCTTTTTCAATTTACTTATTTGTTATATGTGTGTTTATGACCTGAGAGTTGTGTAGTAATATAATCTTTTAAAATTGTATTTCATTTACTTTTAGTTTTCTATTTAAACTTTAAAAATTTTAATAATGTCCAAAAATATCTTCCACACAGAGGAGTTTCAGAGTGCTCTGAAACAGGAACAGTGACTTTCAGAACAACCATTTGTGACTGAATGTATGAACTAGGGGTGTGCATCTCTTCCTTACAAGATTACAATTCAGGGGCGACAAATCTTTTGGTGCGATGCAATCTAATACAGTTCTTAACATTTGTTTCATGTAGTCAATCATTTTCAATTACAAATTGTACAATTGTACAAAAATAGCTGTACTTGGGGTTCCCTGGTCTTTTATTAGGTATATCTGATGTACTTCATGAAAGACCTTTACTTTAGGACATGGGGAGAAATTAAGACAAATGTCATTTTGAAACCACACTGAGGACAGCAATGAGAATGACTGTCACTAAAGTCCACATCAGTGTTGTCTTCTACTCACTCGCTGTTGCCAATCATGATTGTGATTATGACTTTTGTAGTAAACACAGATAAAAAAAAAAGACATGCTGCATTAACAAACATTTTGACAGTATGAATATAAACTCTCTCACACAGCCAGGCCCAGGTGCCTCACTTTGGCAGTTAGGGGGAAAATATGAAATGATTACCTTATTATGATTACAGCCAGACTAATATCCACATAATTACTCCTCACTGCCCTTATACACTTCATCATACCGTCACTCCAGATGAGTGTTACCATCGTGCTTCCAGTGAACTTCATTACTGTTCTACAGACCTCACAAATCACTAGACTTTTGTCCAGTTTTCCTTCTTTATTTTAAAATCCAAATGTCTTCCAAACTTTGGACTAAATGGTGCACTGTGAACTGTGTCAGCATGATTGGACATGTTGTTTTTATTTTTGTTGTTTTTGTTTATCCCTTGCAAGCATTGTCCAATTCATATCACATCATCAGGCAGACCTCTGTCTGCAGTAGTTTTTTTAGTTGGCTTTGCTTTGCCCAGCCCACTCTGCTGCGGGGACCTGCAGAGACTGTGATGGCTTTAAAGTCTTCAGTCCTGCCCTGGACCAGCACTCATGGACAAGAGTGCTGCCCCTTGATGAGAAGTTCTCTCAAATTGAAAATACTGTACACTGCATGTCATTTGAAATTCCATTTAAGATTGTGGTGAAACACCACAACCAGCATTCCACGTCCTTTCTTCTGTGCAGTGGGACAAGCACTCATTTGTTTTCCACACAGCTCAGTGTTTTATCTCCATCATCATATATCATCATCATTTCCTTTCATTGCAGAAGATGGCTTTCATTTTTTCAGTATCAGATTGGAAGGAGTGAAAATTACATTACCTTTGCTGTCATATTACAAAGCACTCTTATCTCAGGGTTAAGCAGCTCATGACTGCAGGGCCCTCAAGCAGCAGAGTCAGCACCTTTGGAAACCATTTAAAAGAAAGGAAGTGAATTGTAGAAAAGGCAATGGTCAAGATAACATTTAGTAACATATATACTGTAAGCTGCAATGCAAGTTGTATGAATGGGAGCATGGATTTTGTCCTGTCTTAAAAAGTTCTTGTGTGTGTAGTTCAGAATGCAATGTAAAAGTCTGGTGTGGGTGGACAGAGGGAGCTGAAACTGTGTGAACGCATTATTGTTTGGCTAATGTGCAGAGTCTTATTGGATTCACGTTGAGACTATTTCCCCTCCATTACCTCATTTCTAGTCACGTCTTGGAGCTGCTCCTTCCCTCTGAGCTCAGACATCCCTGGTGATTTTGGCAGGATGAGAATTGGCATTTTGGATATTTCCTCAGAATCCAGAGATTTACCTTCAGTCAGAAAGAATGGAAGCTTTTTCAACAGGGCTCCAGATAAAAGCCATCTTGATAATGAAGGCGAGGTGTGACTGACTCTGAATATTTAAAGCTGCCGTCCACGACTCTGTATGCATAGCATCGTTCCATCTGGCTGCTTATTGAGTTGAAAGTCAAAACAGAACTTTTGTTGAGATAGATAGATAGATAGATAGATAGATAGATAGATAGATAGATAGATTCTTAAGTAAAAGCTGGTATTAAAAAAAATCCCAGGTTCTCCCTTGCATTTATACCTATGTTATTGACAAACAAGCTTTTACTTTATATGTGACCCCATCACCCACTGTTTACATCCATTGGTTGTTAGCTAGTGGCTAACTAGCTGTCATTTGTTCATCCATTCATTCTTAACTATCCATTTTTCTCAAATCGACTTGGATTACCACAGTGCTAATTTACTTTTTTTACTTAATAAAACCATTTTCAACGATAAAATAACTTACATTAATGACAATCTTTTATTAATCCTATCCAAATAATCATTAATATATGTCAATCGTCTTTGATTGACAGCTGTTTTGTGTCACAGTGCCCCTTGTGCACAGAAGGCCTGCCTCCAGGATGGAGAAAACAAATGGTGTGGTTCACCTGTCTTTGTATCAACATAAATATTCCAAATGTTGTTTATTTCACAGATGTGTGTTTACTTGCGTATTTGTATCAAATGACTGCATTTGCTGTAATGTTACTGTGTAATGCTGATGTGAGGCAGCAGGACAGTTTTTTTTCCCCTCTGAAAAAATCAGATGTATCAAAGTGTGCGTACGCATGGATCCAAGCACTTTTCCTTTGTACATCCCAATCAACGTGGAATTGAGCGCACATGTAGAAGTGCTAAACTCCTCCCTGTCCACACCCCCATTTAAATATGCAAATTAATTTAAATAGGGCCTGCACCGGGGATTCCCCTCTCTGCACCATCAGATTCACACCATAAGTAAAGGGAAGAAACGCAACTTCACCGAGTCTGAGCACGAAACGCTATTAAATGAAGTCGAGACGCGAAGATCTGTATTATTTGGTAGCCTCTTGTCAGGGATAAACACCAAAAAAAAAGAAATGTGAGTGGGAGCGTGTGTGTGAGGCAGTGAACGCTGTGGGGTCAGAGCAGCGCACACTCACTGAAATTTAAAAAAAGTGGTCCGACGTGAAGGTGGAGCTGAAGCGGAGGATTTCGGCCCACCGCCGAAGCGTGACCGTAATGGGCGGGGGGACAGGAGGGGAGGAACTGACCCCCTTTGATCAGAGAGTGGCGGCTATTGTGGGTGACACAGCTCTATCGGAGTTGTGGGGGCCCATGAAGGCGACACAGATCATCCCCAAGGTAAATGTGTTAAACTCAGAAATGTTGTCATTATACTGGTCGTACAATAGGCTGCTCACATTACACATGCTCGTGCGTAAAATTGCCAGGATGTAAACACATTGACTCATGTTTAATTACTTCATTTTTTTATTATCATCATTTCTGAATAGACGATGAGCCAGGAGAGGGGACCTCCACCGGCACCGCGCGCCCTGGCGTCTCCACCAGCATCTCCACCGGCTCCACTGGCTCCACCGGCACCTCCACCAGCACCATGTTCCCCGGCGTCTCCACCGGCTCCACCAGCACCTCCACCAGCACCATGCTCCCCGGCGACTCCATGCCAGCTGCTGACATCCGCCCGACTGGCCGTGTCCTCACACAAGCTGTGCTGGAATCACAGGAGGAAATTGTGAGAGCAATCCGTGGCGTCAGTGATCGTCTAGATCAAATTATCAATGTCCTTGGAGATATTTGCAACGCAATAAATGCACTTAAAAAGTAAATTGTGTCCTTGCCTCTTAACATCGTTGAAATCAGATGCTGCCGGGCCCGTATTGCTTCCCGGGGTGGGTTGAGGTTGACGGGTCCGGCATCCGGTTCCTCTGGTGGGGGGATGTGTTCTGGCAGTGGTATGCCATGGCGGTGTGCCACGTTGTGCAGGACACCACAGGCCAGCACAATGCGGCACACCTTCTCCGGTGTGTACAGCAGCACCCCCCCGACCTGTCCAGACAGCGCCAGCGCCCCCTTCAGTAGGCCAATTGCCCTCTCCACCACTGCCCGAGTTCGGGAATGGAGGTCGTTGTACCTCCTCACTTGTTCGGTGCCGGGGTTAGTGAGAGGGGTCAACAGCCACATTCTCAGGGGGTAGCCACGGTCCCCTGGAGTTAAATGAAGGAAGAATACAACGTGAAATAGGTTTAGTTTCCTTTGTTCATGCATCACTTGATTGAATCACTATTACTTTTTTTAAAAGAAATATATATAATATATATAAGTGCTACCGTTAGTGGGAAACAAACAGAAGGACAAAACAACTTCATTACAAGGATTGACAAGACTGATCACACTTATATTAATGACTGCAGAAGTGCGCCGTGGCTACTGCAGTGTGACATTTCCAACTTTACGCATGTGTTTATTGACACAAATACTGAACACAAGGAGACAATAAAGGGCTTGTTAGATAGCTCTGCCGCTCTATTTTCACCAGGGAAAAACAAATGCACATATTTGAATGCACGTGCCCAAATGGGCATTGTGCTGGTTTACATTCGGGGCGCAATTAAACAGATACATTATTTTCTCACCGAGAAGCCACCCATAGCGCACCGTGCCAGCCTCCAGCCTGTTACCAACCATGCTATTAGTAAGAATGAATGAGTCATGCGTTGAACCAGGCCACCTTGCCACGATGTTGGTGAGCTGCATTTGCGCATCACATATTATTTGAACATTAATTGAATGAAAATGTTTCCTGTTGACAAAAACAAATTCATCCTGTGATGGCGCTTTTATAGCAACGTGTGCAGTCAATAGCAACGATTACATTAGGGAAACCGGCTCTTGCTGCAAATTGCGCTTTAATGTTGGCCTGTTCAACAGCATTGTATGGGAATTTGATGTACCTGGATGACATTCTTATAATCCCGTCCCACACAGCTGGCATGGCTCGGCTCAGAGTGGACTGGCGCACTCCTGACCGGTCGGCGAGTTCCCTCTGGAAGGCTCCTGTTGCCAGAAACCCCAGAGTGGTCAGCACCTGTGTGGGCACGGACAACCCCTGGCTCCTGGCTGTGTTTCGTTCTAGGGCCGGCCGCAGCTCTGCGCACAGCTCCAGTAACTCTGGCCTCGGCAACCTAAAACGACTCATGAGCCAGTTGTCGTCATTTGCCAACAGATCTTCCTGTTCTCTAAACACCCTCTCACGTCTGATATTACCATTTGCGATGTCTTCTAACAAGGCCAAGGCTGCCATTGTTAATGCCATTTTTTCATCACTTTGTGCATGCTTTTATATCCATCCATATGATTGCAAACACGTGTGTGTTAATTGTCCATTAATGTGTCTCTGATGTGCACATTACTATGAGGACTAATTGTTTTCACATAATTAACAGTTTCCCAGCATCACCTCAAAGTGTCGCCAAAGGAACAATAGCTGTAGAAACGTGCGTACGCCAGCCATGAAGCTGGCGTGGGGCACCGCACATTTCCACGGTCATTTCACTTTTGATACATCTGACCGTTGGCGTGGAAAATGACGTACGCCACGTTTTTGTGCGTACGCAACATTGATACATGAGGCCCCTGGTGTTCCCCCCCGCATTGGCCCTGGTTGTGCTGACATTAGCCCCATTCACTCTGACCTTGCAGTGCAGGAATCATGCGCCAATTCTTCACATCGCCCTCTGTGTGAAAGTTACAGATGCGGAGAAGGGGGACAGTTTCGTTCAGCCTCTGATCCGCCACTGGAGGTAGTATCAGAGCCGTGGCAGAGGCGAGACGTTGTCTGTAGCCCCATTCACACTGCCCTTTCAGTGCGGGAATCATGCGCCGATTCTCGACATCGTCCTCTGTGTGAAAGTTTCAGATGCGGAGAGGGGGGAATGTTTCACTGTGGCTCTGATGCCCCAAAGGTAGTATCAGAGCCACAGCAGAGGGGAGCCGGCATCTTTGTGAATGGATAAGCCGGAGGCGCGGATCAGGGGTGTGTCGGTCTGATGGTGTTCACAGTCTGACAGCTCAACAGATCCTTCACTCATCAAATAAAAGAGAAATGTCCCACAAAGCAACGTTACAGGACCAAACAACAGTAATGTGGTAACTGGTAGTGTCTTTAGCAACTTATATGATGAAAGAAATACCAGTTATACATAGAAAAGCCTCTGTCATCCTGTCTGTCCTACCGACTCTTCATCACATTTCTTCCAGAAAAACATCGTCTGTTCCTGGCAAAAAACTTTAACTCACCATGTGTTTGTCTCCTTCCACTATTGTGTTGTTGTAGTTACTGTCTCTGGCAATGTGTATTGAAAAAAATCACCGCGGTGGTCAGCCCTAGTAGTTGTAGCAACGCCTGTATGTAGTCAACATTGACTGTTAAATAAAGTACAATTCTACAATATTTCAACAATTATAGGGATTATATTAGAGAGATTATAAATAGGTTCTGTAATAATACCTAAATGCCCTTTTCTCATTTCAAGTAAAATACGTTTTTAAAGGTTTTAAGTTTTAAGATAAAATACATAACAGAAACATTTTGAAAAATGTGGCTATTTTTTTGCATCACACCTGCGAACAGCCCAATTGGAAAAAATGTTAGTAGTTTCTGCAAAGCACTGATACTCTCACCTTTATGTGTAATGCTACGCACCATATTGACATTTCAACAAAACGTGTCTCAGTCAAAGATGCTTTTCAGCAAAGGATACAACATGTAAATTACTATAGCATCTGATATGGCAGCACAGCAATGTGAAACTTGCCGATATAATCACTGGTGCTGGAATTGAGGTGTTTATTGCCAGTGAGGATGTGAAAGGACGTAAAGTGACCTATTACACTCCTGAGTAACTTGCCCAACACTGCAACACATCTTAACAACTGAACTTAACAACTTTCCCTCTTATGTCCCACTCGACCACTTTTTCTTGCTCAGTAGAAGAATTGAGCTCTAACTTGTCCTGACAGGATTTTTAATCTGGGCTGGAATCTGGCCCTTTGCAAATTTTAAACCGGCCCCCATATCAACTTAGGCTATCAATAATATTTGGCCTGCCTAGCTGTAGCTGTCAACATCAAATAGCATTAAAGAACTGTGGAACAGAGAGGACATTTCTTTAAAAAATATCTTCTAATACTAGTACCATGTTAGTTTCTATGTATTTTTTGTATGTTTTTGTTGCAGTAAACATGACTGCTGTCAGGCAGGTTTCCAGTGAGCTCACCTGGTACACCTTCACCACCAGCACATACAGTATGGATCGTATAAATGATCAAAGCCTGGAAATACAGTCAGTGGCAGCTCTCTGACACAGTCATTACACGTTTTATCCTCATTGTGATTCCTAATCATGATGCAGGCAGAGTTCTTTGTAACTTAAACTTTAACTTAAATAAATATTAAGTATTCACTGATCAAACTTTAATTTTTAAGTGACATCCCACTTTGGAAGATACCACTGACTGTCGCCGCCAACTTTCACTGTCCTCACGCTGCTAGAGGACTATGTGAATTAAAGACTAAACAACTGCATTGTAATCTCCATCTCACACACAAACACCTGTTTTTCTGTGCCAGAAAACATTTTTTTCTTTGTATTCCTCTCAGTTGTGGACATGATTCACTGTAAAGAACCACTGATCAGTGGCTTATTTCTATGCATTAACATTCAGAAGGCGCTTTGCATTTACCATTCATGCTTGAAAGTGGGTGTGAATAGGGCGTGCTGATCCACATGCAACAACTTCCAAGTTGATTTGGAAAAGGAACCCACCCACTCAAATATTTCGTTGGACCACCTTAAGCACGCATTTGCCGTGCCGTCGTTTTGATAAGCTTATGCAATGTCTCAACATTTATTTCCGTCCAGAGTTCTGAAACAGGGTTAATCTGGACTCATCAGACCACATGACCTTTTTCCATTGCTCCAGAATCCAACCTTTATTTTAAATTGAAGCCTTTTTTCCGATTAGCCTCGCTGATTTCTTAAGGCTACACAGCTGTTTAGTTCCAATCCCTTGAGGAAATGCTCTTACTTTCACCATTAAAAGGTGCTGTATGTGAGAAAAGTTGACTTTTGAGTCTCATTCCCAACTCATCAAAAACTGATGCTTTGGGATTGTAGGACGGGTCGGCCGCCATCCCAAAGCATCCATTTTTGATGAGTTGGCAAACCCAGAGCATCATTATTTGATGAGTTGGGAATGAGACTTGACTTTTCTTACAAATGGCACCTTTAAACATAGCCGTGAGTTCTACTGTTGATTTTTTACCATTAGTTATCTCCGATCACGATCATTCACAATTTTTTTCCGACCACATTTCTTCCTTGAAGATGATGGTTCACCACTATCCTTCCAGGTTTTAATAATGCGTTGGACAATTCTTAACCCAATTTTAGTAGTTTCAGCAATCTCCTTGTTGTTTTCTTTGCTTGATGCAGGCCAACAATTTGAATAAAATATCAAGCATTTGGTTTTGCACATTTTAAAGTCAAATGTATCAATCTGATGAATCTTTGAGAGCAAAATTAAGAGGTTATTTCATAAATAACATGAGCATAAATGAGAAATTGTGGAAATATAAAATGTAGAAAATAATCAAATATAACACTGGAGCTTCGGCTCTGCTGCCTGCCGATTAGTCCAGTCCTCACAATTTACTCTACTACACAGCTCTGGCTATACAATGTTAACACAAGCCTAACACAAGCCTAAGCTACAGTCAATAGTCAATATCAATCCATTGCTTTTCATCTTGTAGCCTATTCAAATAAAATAAAATAAAATACATTTTATTTATATAGCCCCAAATCACAATCACATTGCCTCAGTGGGCTTTACAATCTGTACAGTGAACGACATCCCCTCAATTCGAGTGAGGAAAAACTTGCCATATTAAGAAAAAAAAAAGATGGAAGAAACCTCAGGAAGAGCCACAGAGCAGGATCCCTCTCCCAGGACAGACAGACATGTAGTAGATGTTGCATGTACAAAACAGAACAACAAAATCAAAATGTACAAATTGCATCGACTGAATATCTCATACAAATTATAATAAGAAAAGAGAAAAGATGTCCAGTCAGGCCATAATCTAAACGTCCACTGACATCCAGAGCTAGTTGAGAATAGACATTCATACTGGCTATGATTTGGATGTCCACTGACAGCCAGAATTAGTTGAGAATAGACGTTCATACTGGCTATGATTTTGACGTCCACTGACAGCCAGAATTAGTCGATAAAAGACATTGAGAAAAGACGTCGAGTCGGGCCATAATCTAAATGTCCACTGACATCCAGAACTAGTTGAAAATAGACGTTCAAACTGGCTATAATATGGACGTCCACTGACAGCCAGAATTAGTTGATAAATGACATTAAGAAAAGACGTCCAGTCAGGACATAATCTAAACGTCCACTGACATCCAGAACTAGTTGAGAATAGACATTAAGAAAAGACGTCCAGTCAGGACATAATCTAAACGTCCACCGACATCCAGAACTAGTTGAGAATAGACATTCATACTGGCTATGATTTGGACGTCCACTGACAGCCAGAATTAGTTGATGAATGACATTAAGAAAAGATATCCAGTCAGGACATAATCTAAACGTCCACTGACATCCAGAACTAGCTGAGAATAGACATTCATACTGGCTATGATTTGGACGTCCACTGACAGCCAGAATTAGTTGAGAATAGACGTTCATTGGCTATGATTCGGACGTCCATTGACAGACAGAATTAGTCGATAAACGACATTGAGAAAAGACGTCCAGTCAGGCCATAATCTAAATGTCCAATGACATCCAGAACTAGTTGATAAATGACATTGAGAAAAGACATCGAGTCAGGCCATAATGTAAAAGTCCACTGACAGCCAGAACAAGTTGAAATTGATGTTCATACTGGCCACAAACTGATCGTCCATTGACAACCAGAATTTGTTGATAAATGTCATTGAGAAAAGACGTCTGGCCAGCCCATAATCAGTTGATAAAAAACACTGAAAAAAGACCAAAGAAAAAAAACGCCAGTTGGGGTGGAGAGACAGCATGGCTAAGAGACAGTGTATTCATCTTCCCATGGCCATATAAACGCAATAACGGGGTTATCAAACTGACTTTACATTTCACATCCCTCATTTAATCCCGTCACTTTCATATATTTCATCACGATTGTGCATTGCATTCAACCTCCTCTACATAAGTTAATTATTTGTGTACATGTCACCCTTTGCTCTTTTCACCTTTCACTTAGGGCAGCTGGGGAAAATGAACCTAGACAGACAATGGCAGCAGAATGACTTTAGTGATTTTGATAAAGGAATCTCTCACTGAGAGGTACATGTAGTCAGATGCAGGCAGGTTGGCACAAAGGTAGCAAACGGGTAGACAGATCTACACTGTAAAAAAATGCCAGTAGATTTTACGGTAAAAAACTGAAAAACTACTACAGTAAAAAACAGTAAACTCTAAAAAGGTTGAATACAATTTTTAGAACAGCGAAATACCGTAACTATATATATCAGTCAAAACAGTAATTTTTAAATCTGTTTTCTGGAAAAAATACATTGCTCCACTGTTAAATACTCCTGCACTCTGTTTATAACAGAAATATGCCGTAATTTACATTACAGTCAATACTGTAATCAGTTTTCTATAAAAAATAAATTTTGTCACTGTTAAGTCTACTAACCTTGTGTTAATAACAGATATATTATATATATATATACATATATAACAGCTAACATTGAATATTTTGCATTTATGTTTTGGATAAAAAAATAATTACAGTTTGTGGCCGTTAAATGTAGGCCACTCTGTTTTTCTAATATTATCAAGTCGTCACAGTTCCTCAGTCATCACGCATTTCCATCTTCACATTTTATCAATCAACTCGCAAGAGTGGGCAGATTCAAAGGTCTGAATCGAGGCAAGTACTCTACTTTTTTCTTATTTGCCTATATGCTCTTTTACTCTTGTTGTTTTGAGATTCCCTATGACACTTCAAAGACCAACAGGTGCCGAGAGTTCAAGGTCTCACTTGAACTCTGTCACTACTGTCCCATAAATACATAAAGACATGTAATGTACAACTTCACAGGTTTACGATTCCTTGACCCACACTAGTGGATCTAAAATCCAGTTCAACAAAGGTCAAATTAACATGGAACAGTCTCAACAGACAACAATTTGTAGGAAGTCGCAAAATGAAACAGGTTGTAATTAATATATGCATTTCACATTTGACTTTTTATATACAGTCTATAGTACAGGCCCTGGAAAGAAAGGTGCCTAATTCAAATATTAACATTTGCATCTTTGCTGTCCAATCAGCGCATTGCGCTCAGCTCCGCCTCATTGAGCTCCACGATTCATGCCCTTCTTTCTGGTCACGTTGCTTTTGAATGACATTGACCTACTAACGTCTCCATCGCGAAGCGAAGCAAGTGCAAGCCTACTTCTGATTCACAGTAAGTACATTCAATGTTTTTATTTTCTGATCGAATAGTCATATATTCGATATTTCCATTTGTCACACTGGCTAATTTTATGATTTTGTTGGCGAGTCATGATGTTTTTCAGCAACTTTAGTCATCGTAGCTAGCCAGATAACCAACGTTAACAATAGCTAACGTCAGTCTTACAGCTACTGTAACTGTAAGTTAACCTATTATTACTGCTCTTGGTAGTGGCAGAGTTACGCCTGTGTGTATGTGCTTCAGTAGCACAGTGTATTATTATTACATGATCCCACTCCGTGTGTTATAAGAGTGGTGTGGTCCCTTTAAGGGGTGGAGCAGTGCGTGTTTGCGTAGAGTCTGTGTGTGTGTAGGGAGGCGAGTGGCAGGTGAAGTTGGAGCAGACATTAGCAGAGCAGAGAAAGAGTTTAGCCGTGAATGTACAGTTCAGTGTGTGGCCAAATAAACGCACAAGCTTCTCCAGACCACGTTCCGTCTCCCCTATTGTTTTACCAACTGCTGTCTGACAGCGAAGTGAAGTGTGTTAGCCTATAAGCCCAGGAGGAAAACGTACTCCCCTGCGCTCTCCAACTGCGGTCTGGGAGCCGAACAGGAAAGGTTAACACGTGTTTACCTGTTCACGTACAGTATTCATTTGTTTTGCTAAGTATACTTGTACAGTCTACTGATTTAGCCTACTGTAGATGTTAACCGGTCATCTAGCTGCTTAGTTTATGACTTTAATTTAAACTACTTCCAAGAAATAATGGACCTTATCAGCCAACCTGAAGCTTACGTATGAAAGCCGTTTATGTCTGCAGATACAGTATAGTCCTGTCATTACAGTATCTGAATGCAAAAACAACAAGATAACGTGACCTCTATTGATCCTACACCAGTACCTTGTAATAGCAGCTCAAGAGTCAAAAGTAGAGGAAAAGATTAATTGATTGATTAATTGGTAAATAAAATCAAAATAAAGAAATGTATACATGATATACACCTCTCACTGATAGATATGACCATGGTTGGATAATTGCACAGGACAAGTGAGCACATCTTTGTAGTATAAAGATAAGATGCTGTGTAGCATTAATCAAAAAATATAGCCTGTAAATGAGGTAATTGCACAGAGATTGGAATTTCACAGGACTTGCCCACTTGTTCAGCACACTATATTTATGCTGTGATTCATAGTTGTAACCACTGTTATTATTTCCATGTTGTCTTCAGATGAGCACTAAACCAAAGAGCCACAAGGCAATGGGAGAGGGGGAGTGGATGGTGAGACTGAGGACATTCGCCAGCTCTGGGGTTTGGCCTGCTGGAGCAGGCAACAGACCAGCCCCGAGGCAGCGCAAATGGCATGATTTCTACCAGAAGGTAAAGTACAGCAAAATATCCACCTATTACTCATGACCATGCATATCACTAGATGAGAAATAGTCATTCTGATGGTGCAGATAGTATTAATCTGACCATGGACTGTACACTGAGTGTCTCACTCCAGGCTGAATACAATTCTGATTGTTTCAGATTGAGAAATGCCCCATTCAGGCCCGTGGACAGACCACCCTCTTTAGAGGGTCCATGGCCTCTAGTTGTGGATTTCACACTGTTAAGGTGAACTTTAGAAAAATTACATCTCACATGTCTGTTTACATTGCTGTTATGCTGTTGCTGTTACAGCACGTCATAATGCTGTTGTTTTAGCAGCCTGCCACTCCGTCTCCTGCTGATGTCCAGCCTGTGGTCTCAGTCTCTGCCCTTGGTGCGACTGATAATGCAGCCCAGCGATCTTTCCTGCGCCCCCCTCCAAGTTTAGCTATGGTGAATATTGTCGCAGTAATTAATGTCTTGTATGAATTGTATGTATGTGTTGCATCATAAAATTAACTCATCGTTATTATTTCTCCTTCCAGTTCACTAAATCACAATTTGGTGGAGCACAGTCAGCCTCAGTAAAGCCGAATTTAGTGGCTAGAAGGACTCCCAGCCCTTCTCCTTCTCCTCCGTCCCCTGTGAAGACCCCAAGCCCAACTTCATCCTCTGTGAGGACCCCCAGCCCTGCTCCATCCTCTGTGAGGACCCCCAGCCCCGCTCCATCCTTTGTGAGGACCCCCTCTACGGCCTCCGTACTAATGATTTTTATTTTAGTATTTTGGTGATGTGCAGTAAGTGATTTGAGGGGGGATGAGGGGGGATGCCGTCCCCCTTGTTAGCAAAATTACCAAAAAGCATCCCCCTTGTTAGCCTGCCATCACTCTCCATCCCCTAGTAGCAGAAAGTGTGTTACAAATCACAAGCGGCCGCGATCGACGGCGCACAGTGGAGTCAAGCCGAGCATGGCTGCTTGGCGTTCCGGCTGCCTGGTCGATTTTTGACGGAAGCCGCAACAAGCTGCACAGAGCAGATTGCGTCGGCAGGAAGTCAGAGACACAGGAACGGCATAGAGCATCCGGTCAATTTTCAAAATAAAACACCATGTGCAGACTCCCGATTGTATAAAAACGAAAAATGACCAGATCAACAAAATCTGAGCAAGTCAACAATATAGGGCAGGCCAAAGGCTCCGCTTCTGAAACGTTCCCACTGGGGTTCTCTTCATACATTCATGGTATGATGCCATGCGGAGGGCGGAACAAAACCTGTAGCAGACGCGACGTCATAGAGCAGCTTCCAGTGGATTCCCAGCGCGTCTCTCATGTAGAGTAGGAGCACAACAAGTTTGCTTGTTCTAAAACTAAAATGTTACTTTTTGTAAGTGTTTTTAGTGTGTCTGTTCAGAACATGGTGGCTTATGTTATGTTGGTAATTGTCATTTTTGTGCTGGTTTGTAGTTTAACTATTAGTAAGGTAGCTGTTACATTTCCTGACATCAGCTGTTTTATCCCCCGTTGAAGCGCACTCTGCTGGACAAACTATGTCATTACACCAATTTTAAATTAGCCCAAGCATGTTTTTCTGCATTATAGTTTTTAAATATAAGGTTTTCATATCAGTGCATATCGGACAATATATATACACCAATACTGATATATCTGTGATAGGCTAATATCGGCCGATAAAATCGGCCTACCGATAAATCGGTTGGGCTCTACTATTTTGCACAATGTTCAATGTGTGTCCTTCAAGGAATTTAGATGGTAAAAAATTCCAAGGGGTCATGTAACTTAAAATGACCCTGCTTGTAGTGTATTATGAGAAACATGAGAAAACCCTGCCTGAATAAACTCAGTCCACTGCATACAATTTAAAGGTGTATTTACTCATTACTTTGATACAGTTATAAGAAGACATTTGTAGTAGGGAGAGAAGGAAGATAACTGGATAAAATGGAATTGTAGAATTAGAAATGTAACAGTTATGGTTAAGGCGTCAACAATGTCCTTTGGGAGGTGTACATAGGTGTGTCGGGGCAGGGTGGTGCTCCCATTGAGCCATCCCCCCTGTTAAAAATTAACAAATCACCTACTGGTGATGTGAAATACTGTATACCGTTATGATCAAAAATTTTAAAAATATTTCTCACTACAACTTTAGTGTCAATGAAACAACTTTAGATCATATAATAATTGTTATCTCGGCTCTCTCCCTGATGCTGGTGGTAGATCCATTGCTGCAACTCAGTCCATCCAACCTGGCGAAACCCTTGATGTCCACATACAGTAACATTTGCTGCAACCATGCTGCACCCTTGCTGTGCCCTTACATCAACAGCTACAGGATGGGACAGGAGGAGGTAGCACCTTGGAAACATTTTGACTAATTAAAGACACTTTTATGCCAATGGACATTTCAAAACCTTGCACTTCTATCTGCCTATGGACTGTAGTAGTAAGCCAGGGTATACCTGGTAATTCTATACAAGCATATTGTATGACCCAAACCGCCAGTTCAACTTCAGTAATCTTAACCATCATGATCATCTGTAAGTATCATACTGAGTACTCATTTATTTTTATTAAAACAAATGTGCTTAATGTTCATGATCTTTCAGTCATTAAAATATTACATACAACTTTTGCCATTTTTAGCAGTAAGATAGTGCTATTTAACCAAAGGTCATATGTTTTTTTTTACCAAAAAAGGCTATGAGATGTGTTTTATGCTAATTATGGGGAGTGTTTTTTTTTTTTTTTTTTTAACTTTATTGCCTTTTATGCACATTAACAGGCAATTAACATCACAAAGGAAAACAAAAAATCATCTTGAGATTGGGTCTCATCTGTCACACAAAGATACTTTTGAGGTATAAGAGTCTTAAGCGAGATAGTCAATAACTAGGGCCCATCTTCTCATAAAAATAGGTACTTTTAGCTGTAACTGGGCAGTCATATATTCCATCATGTAGACATGCTTTACTTTCTGTAACCATTGAGCGATCATGGGGGGGTTAGGTTTCATCCAGTTAATAGTAATCATTTTTCTTGCAATCATCAACAAAACATATAACATTGTTCTGTGTTAGACATGTGGTCAGTAAATACATCTAATAAAAACAACAGAGGGTCCATGGGAAGGTCCATTGCCAAGATTTTTTCCAGTTCTTCTTTTGCATTTTTCCAAAATATTTGTATTTTCGGGCAGTCCCAAAATATATGAGTATGGTCATCGACCATACCACAATTCCTCCAGCACTTGTTGCTGGGATTGTTTTTGGAGGCAAAAGTTGTTAACGGTGTCTTGAAGAACCTGGTTTTGACCTTCCAGTCAAATTCTTTATAGAGTTGGCTTCCAACCCCCCCCTCCATATGTTTTCCCAAGAATCATCCTCTATTATTGCATTCAGCTCCAGTTCCCATTGTTGTTTGATGTGTAGTGTATTATCTGACATATCTAGCCTTAGTTTATTGTACATGTGAGATATTTGTTTTTTTGTTGAGGAACTGTGTTCAGACAGATGTACAAAATGGCTTTCTATATTTGTAGGTTCCTTTCGCAAATTTTCCCAATCTGTATTTTTTGTAACATAATGTCTGATTTGTAAATATCTATATAAGTCACTTGAAGGCAAGGCAAACTTTTAGAATTTTAGATTAGGTAGGTTTAAGCCTCCTTTCTCTTTTGCTGACATCAGTACTTTCAACTGTATTCTTGGTCTTTGATTTTGCTAAATAAACTTTGGGTTTTTATACATCTTTAACACATCTTCAATTGACGTCTATACAACGTCCAGAAAAGACGTATAAAAAAACTTTCATTCTGGCTCACCAGAGGACGTCTTCTGGATGTCCATAAATGACGTCTTTTAGACGTCTTTAATTGGCGTCTATACAACGTCCAGAAAAGACGTATAAAAAACTTTAATTCTGGCTCCCCAGAGGACATCTTTTAGACGTCTTTAATTGACGTCTATACAACGTCCAGAAAAAAGTATAAAAAACTTTCATTCTGGCTCCCCGAGGACATCTTCTGGATGTCCATAAACGACGTCTAAAAGACGTGATCGAGACCACTTTTTGCTCACTGGGAAGGAGATAGTAAAACAGAGGAGAGCATGATCCAGCGGAGCCCAGGTTATGACAAAAGTTAGAGAAATGCAATGTTAATCAGAATAAACAGATTGTTTCTCGTCGGCAGGACAATGTCAATTCTAATACTATAGGTAACTCATTGAGACTGAGACCGCCCCACTGAAGAAACTTACATCTTATCTGACATGAACTGGGAGCCAATGCAGTGACGCTAGGATTGGTGTAATATGATCAAATGTTCTTGTATGTGTTAAGACTGTAGCTGCAGCATTCTGAATCATTTGAAGACTTTTCGTGCTCTCACGCGGTAGACCTGAAAATAAAGCATTACAGTAATCCAGTCTAGACGAAACAAAGGCATGAATCAGGATCTCTGTGTCAGCCGTGGACAGGAATGACGTAATTTTAGCTATGTTGCACAGGTGGTAAAATGTGATCCTGGTAATGTCTTTGACGTGCTGATCGAAAGAGAGGGTAGCATCAAATGTAACACCAAGATTCTTGACAGTTGAACTTTGAGAAATAACACCGTTGTCAAGAGTTAACGTCACATGATCAAAGTGGTGTCTCTGCCTATTAGTCCTGACTTATAACTAGACCTTGACTGAAAGACCAGATAATCATTGTCATGTTAGAATTATGAGCGCCCGTGAGTGCCATCTTAACTATGCTATATATTGTCTGTAGGGGTGGTTAATTGGCCCAATTTCCCGATTCGATTCGATTTCGATTATTGAAGTCTCGATTCGATTACAGACCGATTATCGATTATTAGCGATTATCGATTCGATTACCGACTGATTATCGATTATTAACGATTATCGATATGATTTTCGATTAATGATTATCGATCCTTAATTTATTACAGTTATAAAAACAGAACACAACACTGTGTACCTTCAGTGATCAAATAACACTGATCAATATTTATTGCTCTGGAACAACCAGCTTGCACATTTTACTGTAGCCTTGTAGCTATACTGTACACAGTTATAAAAACACAACACACTGTGTAACTTCAACTTGAGTGATCAAATACTGATCAATTATTGCTCTGGAACAACCAGCTCGCACACATTTTACTGTAGCCGTAACTATACTGTACACAGTTATAAAAAAAATAACACCGGACATGAACAAAGTTGCCAAGCTCAGCAGCCAGGCTCATGTTAGAGGCATTGTCTGTGACGATAACCAGGTCGTTCTTCTCTAGTCCCCACTCGTCTGCAACTGTTTTGAGGAACTCGCACATATTTGCCCCTGTGTGGCTCTCATCCATAGCTGTGGTCTGAAGCACGTAGGAGATGAGCTCCCATTCGCTGCTGACATGATGAGCCGTGACGGTCACGTATGACACCGTAGCTCTGGATGTCCAGGCGTCACACGTTATCGCCACTCTGTCAGCAGAATTGATGGACTCTTGCACGGAAAACTTGATCTCCTTGTAAAGATTTGGGATCGATTTAAGTGTGAAAAAGCTCCGGGATGGAATAACATATCTTGGCTCCAGACTATGGACCAAATAGCGGAAGCCCGTATTTTCCACCACGCTGTATGGTCTCATATCCTTCGCTATGAAGTAAGATATACACTTGGTGATTTTCTTTGCTCGCTCCGAGCCGGGCGCAAGCTTAGCCAGCTCGTGGAGAGTGCGCTGGTTTGGTGGGATGACGGGCTTCGGGCGCTCGTTCTCAGCCCTGGCTGCCTCCCCTGGATGAAAGCGCGACACATGAGCCCTCATGTTGCTAGTATTGCCGCAGTACTTTAGCTTAGTGTGGCAAAGCTTGCAGACAACATACATTCTGTCGATATCTTTTGAAGACTTCCCATGAAAACCAAAATGTATCCACACGCTTGCTTTAAACCCAGGTGGAGCTGGGTGGATTAGTTGGTCGCCGGTTGTTGTTTTTTCTCCCTCCATTTTTCAGCCGTCGCACCCGCACCTCGCTCACCTCGGTTAGCACCTGGTTAGCGTTAGCGCCGACACACTTCCTCGCTGGCTCAGTTACACAGCATCTTGTTATGACAAACAGTTAACAGCTCCACCTTGTGGATAAATCCTGTATGACAGCCAGTGACATGAGGACTCGCCGTTGTAACAGTATTACATTTTGAAAAATATAAATAATCGATTTTTGGAAAATTCATAATCGATTCATAATCGGTCATTTCATAATCGCGATTAATCGATTATCGATTTTTTCCACCACCCCTAATTGTCTGGTCTGTATGGTTGCTAGCACATCAACTTAACATTACTGTTATTAGAGACCACAGGTTTACCTGACTGGGAGTGAAAGATGCTTAGCTGAAGCAAGAGCTCTAAACTTTAGCGATCTTCAGGGCTATTATGAGAGGTGAACAACATTTTTTGGATTAATATGATACTATGGTGAAGCAAATTAGACTATGGCGGGCTGCCAGATTCCTCTTAATTAATGGGAAACACTGCTATGGCCAGTTGAATGGATGACCTCGTTGCTGATTTACAATCACTGTTCAAAGATAAGGCAAAGAATTTCATCACACTCGATTGCTGTGGATGAAAGTACAGATAGGACTGACACAGCTCAGCCGGCAAATTTCATTTCATGTCATTTCATACTGAGGACCTCTTGGACTTAAAACTGATGGACTAGCCTCAAGACAAGCCTTGGAAAACTATGACCCATTGCTTTCCAACATTAGAACAGACCTGGCCAGGTGGAATCTCTTGCCCTTCCTGGGATTGATCCAAAGTGTTGAAATAGTTAAAATTAACATTCTCCCAAGGCTGCTGTATTTATTTCAGTCACTACCAGTGGAGGTCCCAGATAAGAAATTTGTAGATTGGGACAAGTGGATTTTGAGATTCCTGTGGCAGGGGAAGAAACCAAGACTCAGATACAAGACTCTCCAGGTGCCTAGGGACAAAGGGGGTCTGGCCCTCTCTTGCCTTAAAACTTATTACCAAGCAGCTCAGATTAAACCCTTTTATATATTATATGCAACCCTGACTAGTCAGCGATATGGAAGTCGATTGAATGCCAGTACTTTGTCAAGGTCCCCACTACAGGCTATTATTGGAGAAAGCGAATCAAAACACCACTTGAGGGAAAAAAACCAACCCATGGCTAGATCTTTTACTCAAAACCTGGTTTAAAGTGGCTAAATCCTTTGGGCCCAAGGAGCCCTTTTACCCTAGCATCCACTTTGTTTGAGTCATCAGACAACATCCAATCAAATTTAAGAACAAACCAAGAAGAAGTGGGTTACGTTACTGAATGCCAGGGCCATTGAATAGGCAACTAGCTTGACAGACATGCAACCGAAGATTATTGTGTCTGGGTACGTGGCATCATACTGCAACCCCATTGTGCACAAATGACTTTTGGCCAATTTGATCTTTTTGCATATGCAATGCATCATAGGGCCATGAGATAAGGCAAGGCAAGGCAAGTTTATTTGTATAGCACATTTCAGACACAAGGCAACTCAAAGTGCTTTACAGGGGCATAAAAATTACATTAAAAGAAATTAAAAATTGCATTTAAAATACATTAAAACAAAACATTAAAACAAGTTAAGAAATAGGAAAGTAGGCTAAAATAGAATAGGTTTAAAAGAGACAAGAATTAAATTCAGTGAAAGTCAGTGGCAAACAGAAAAGTCTTCAGCCTTGATTTAAAAGAGGTGAGAGTTGGAGCAGACCTGCAGTTTTCTGGGAGTTTGTTCCAGATATGTGATGCATAATAGCTGAACGCTGCTTCTCCATGTTTAGTTTTGACTCTAGGGACTGAAAGCAGACCTGTACCTGACGACCTCAGAGGTCTGGATGGTTCATAACGTGGCAGCATATCAGAAATGTATTTCGGCCTGAAACCATTCAGTGCTTTATAAACCAACAGCAGGATTTTGAAATCTATTCTTTGACTGACAGGAAGCCAGTGTAAAGATCTGAGAACTGGAGTGATGTGATGTACTTTTTCGGTGTCTTTACAGCGAGTCCTGTAAAGACATCGTTACAGTAGTCGAGTCTGCTAAAGATAAATGCATGGATAAGTTTTTCCAAATTCTGCCGAGACATAAGTCCTTTTATCCTTGATATATTTTTAAGATGATAGTAGGCCGACTTTGTAATTGTCTTAGTGTGGCTGCTGAAGTTCAGTTCAGAGTCCATCATTACACCAAGGTTTCTGGCTTGGTTTACAGATTGAAGCTGAGCAGAGACTGTTAGTTGTTCTTCCTTAGCTCCAAAACAATTATTTCAGTCTTATCTTTGTTTAACTGAAGAAGACTCTGACACATTCGATCACTGATTTGTTCAATGCATCTACTCAGCGTTTGTATGGGATTATAGTCCCCTGGTGATATGATTATGTAAATGTGTGTGTCATCTGCACAACTATGGTAACATATTTTGTTATTTTCCATTATCTGAGCTAGAGGAAGCATGTAAATACTGAATAGTAGAGGCCCCAGAATGGAGCCCTGGGGTACTCCGCTTGTCATTTTCATCCGCTCAGATGGGTAATTACCGATAGACACAAAGTAGTCTATCATTTAGATAGGATTTAAACCAATTTAGTGCTGTACCAGAGAGTCCCACCCAGTTTTCCAGTCGGTCCAGTAGTATGTTGTGGTCGACCCTGTCAAACACAGCACTGAGATCCAGCAATACTAAGACTGAAATTTTGCCATTGTCTGTATTTAAATGAATGTCATTGAGGACCTTGACTAGAGTGGTCTCAGTGCTGTGATGTGTATGAAATCCTGATTGGAAGACATCAAAACAGCCATTTATTATTAAGTAATTGTTCAGCTGTTGAAAAACAGCTTTTTCAATGATTTTACTTCAAATAGGGAGGTTTGATATGGGCCTATAATTATTCATTACTGATGTGTCTAGATTGTTCTTCAGGAGTGGTTTAATGACTGCAGTTTCCATGGCTTGGGGGAAGACGCCTGAGAGAAGATAACAGAAAAAGCACAACCCTATGGGTGAATGAAAATGTTTATGCATTTGTTATGTTTATGCAACTGTTGTGTTCCTGCCTCTCTCCAAAGTGTCAACAGGAGTCAAAGTAATTTTTAAATCATGTCTTAATGTTATTTTAAGAATTTAATCAAATTTAACAACAATGAAAAAAGATTTTTGTAAATGTAATAGATTAGAAGAGTGCTAATGACTTGTTTAGGACTCGAAATTCAAAGTTTAGGACTTTGGACTTGACTCAGGACCTGCCTCTCTTGACTTGGGACTTGCCTGTCTTGACTTGGGACTTGACTCGGGACTTCAGAGCAAAGACTTGAGACTTATTTGTGACTTGCAAAACAATGACTTTGTCCCACCTCTGGTAAGTACACACTACAACATTAAAGTCCGCACAGACTTTGGCCAGTTTCAAATAGCAAGAAGAATGTCTCTGGATCTTTTTCCATTGAAATGTGGAACAATCCTCAAATTATCGTAACTATCAAAATTCTCACCAGAGCACTCTGAAGAAAAGAAGGGATTTTCAAGCTGTACAGTACTTTCGGCCACCATGTTATGAATGTGAATTAAGTCAACTTTGTACTGCTTCATATTTAGTTTTGCCTGCTCTGTTTCCTGATGCAGTTTTTCTACAGCAATTTGCTTTTCAATTTCAACCAATTGTTCAGCCTTTTTATGTGTCATTTGTAACACAAGTAATTCTTTCTGTTGTTCAAATGTGACCTTTGGCCATCAGAAATGGTGAAGACAACCCAACAATAGATGTTGTCGTAGTAGGCCGTTCTACACCTTAAGCTTTCAAAATCACCTCAAACAGAACAACAGTGTCCTTTAATCTCTTCCCATCAATCTCAATTTATAATGCCCTGCAATTTAATAACTGCTCTTTGGCGCATTTTTCCAAAATATTAGCCTTGCTGGTTCAGACCAAATGCAAAGGAAATATTCACCCCACGTTACACGCTTGAATTTGAGTAATATATTATTTCACTACTTTTTAGTTACTTTTAACAAAATGTCTAAATAACTTCAATAGAACAATGATAGATCTTTGCCTAGATCTTTTTAAATAAAGGAATGACCTTGGTCACAGGGATGATCAGGCAGACCATCGATCAAAGTCTGATATATAATGAGATAGGAATAAATATTAAAATTTTTAGGCTTAGTCATATGAAACAAAATAGACCTATACCTTCTATAATGTAGCCTATAATGACATGACAAGACAACAATCTTTTCTTCTATGACTTTTCATTTTAGTCAACAGAACAAGGAATGCATGGATGTATGTGATTCATGGATATAAATTAAAGTGTGCTCAGAGGATTATGTAACCCAGGTCCCATGTAGTTAGAGATAAAACTAGAGTGGTAATACAATGAGACTGGGCCTGGGCTCGTTGTAGAAAAATACAACTATTTTAAATGCAATTTTAATAATGACCACCACAACTGTACTTTAAATGCAATAACCTCACAGGTATTTATTTACACAAAATGAAATACAATTTAAATGGAAAGCATTTTCTTATAAAATAAAAGGCAAAATTATGTTTTCTGTACTAATGAATAGTTTGCTTTTCCAAATAAAATCCACAGCTTATTAAAGTTGTTACTTATCTTTTAAGTTTCAAAACAAAAACCTTTTGCTTTCTATACTTGAAAATAAATGAAATCTGATCCACCTTAATATCCTTAAGTTACCTTCAAAACAGTATTCTTGAATTTCCAACAACTCAAAACTCAATATTTACTTGTGGGCCCACACACACATTCACATGAAACACGGCAGGCCTGTTTGATGAAGCTCGTGTGCGGTGGGGCCTGGAAACTATAATGGCCGCTTCACTCAACTGAGCTCAAAATAAAAAGCACGTGCACAAGAGTTTAGGTTAGTACTCACGAATCCAATGTTTGTTATTAGGAATAGAAGGGGACAAGCATGTCAGTCTCATGAGGGCAATGGCAATGGCAGTCACAGTTCAAACACACACGTGGGCAATGACACACAGCAGCGAAGTCACCAGGAAGAAAACAGCAGGGCTGTCTGTTGGAAACCAGTCTAGACCTCTCTCCCTCTCCAACGTCCGTCTCCTTCAAGCATATCATCATAAGCTGAGCCACAATATCAAATGCTATCTCTAATCGACTTAGCATTGGCTTGCTTTAGCTTCAGTAACATCTTCATGCTAAAGCTACGATACCCAGGCACATTAGCACTGTATGCTACCACTAACTAGCATGTCGCTAACCGCGTTACACATCCAGTCTCTTTACGCTATAACAGTTAGATATAGCACAAAATACAGGCATACACATCATATTCACCTCTTGCAGGTCACACTGAAGTTTATATCAGGACCACGAGTAGTCGAGCTCCACGATAAACCTAAATGCTCCCTACACCACGATGCGTCCTTCTTAGCTCTCTGGTCAATAGCGTCTGTCCCTCCTGTTGCATGCTCACTACACTCCACACTAACCTGCGCCACTAGTCCCGCCTCTTACACAGTGAATTCACTGATTGGCTCGTGAGTTTGATAACAACCAAAAAGCAACACAGGAATGAAATGATTGACAGGTAACAAGTTAGATTACACACAAGAATACACTGCTTCTTTATCTCTCCTTTTCTCCCGGCTCACAGATATTTTATAAACCTAATGAACTTAAAACCTTTATACATATTTATCTTTTAACTGTAAATAGTCTAATTTATTACATTGTACATATTATATTTATACTTTTTACCCAGCACATATTTTAACCAATCTTTTTAATATTATGAACTTCCTCTTTTAAATATCATGAACTTTTATGCACTGTAACCTAAATGATTTTATACAGGGCTACAATTAGGCTTCATCATTAGGCTACAAAATACAGATCATTTCAGTCACACAGAGACTGAACAAAGAACTTAAAGGCTTGGCTATGTTAAACACATTTATTTATTTATTTAATGTTTATTTAACAGGGACGATACATACAACATTGCCACAGAAAATGGGAAAATGTGATGCATATAAGACGTCTAGCTTCAGCTAATTTGCAGTCTTTGTCCCTGGTCAGGCTTTAGAATAGAATAAAATATACTTAATACACTAAATGCAATGATACAAATCCAGTGGATAATACAGTGAATAGGTACCATGAATAAACAAACACAGCTGCAGTTATAAATTTCAGATTAAAACAAAAAAGTTAAATTTAGCATTAAACAAGTGCTGTATTGACAATGACTTGAGAGAAGTTAATGTTCACATTTCTGCTGCTGCTTAAGCCAATGTTTAACTTTCACACGAAACCTCTTTAGTTCTGTTTGGGATTTAATTTCTGGTAATAAAGAATTCCATAAGTGTGTACCTTGCACTGAGAGAGATGATTGGCCAAATGTTGTCCTGCATATTCGAATTTTACAGTTTTGCTTGGTTATGCTCCTTGTCATTGTCTTACAGTTGTCTGTCTTTTTAAAGATCTGAGACATTGCTTGTGGGGCCAGTCCATTTACGCACTTAAAAACAACTTTCAGAAAAGAGAATTTTATAAAATTGGAAAAAGTCAACAAATTGTATTTCTCAATAATTTTGCAATGGTGCCATTTTTGTGGCTTCTGGTCTAAGATTTTTAAAGCTTGTTTATAGAGTGAGAATAGAGGTCTAGTAGCTGAGTCAGTGGCCTGGCCCCAGGCAGTGATGCAATAGGATAAATGTGAAAGAACCATGGCATGCAGATATAAATGAGATGCCTCAAAAGAGAGACATGACCTGATAAGTCTAAAGCAGTTCAGATTAGTTTTTACAGTTTTAGATAGCTTCTTTATATGTGCGTTAAACTTAAGTTGAGGATCTAGAGTTATACCTAAATATTTAAACTCATTTACCACCTAAATTTCTTTACTATCAATAGTGTTGTCAAATTTCTCTAGGAGTTTCTGTCTTATTGAGAAGCACATTGATATTTTTTTTGTGATTAAGTGTTAAGTGATTCCTTTGTAGCCATTCTGAAACAGTAACCATCTGTCTACTTAAGATCTCTGAAGCTTGACAGGGATTCTTTGCTGAAACATAAAACACTGTGTCATCAGCATACATCTGACATTCAGTGTCCGTACAAATGGTAGGCAAATCATTTATGTATAAGCAAAAAAGAATAGGACCTAAAACTGATCCCTGTGGCAGACCGGTCTTACTGTTCAGGGGAGATGTTTTCATATTCTGTAGGTGAACACACTGTTGTCGATATTCCAAATAAGAGCTAAGCCAACTAACAGCAAGAGCAGAAAAATTAAATTCATGTCTTAATTTACTGACAAGTATCTCATGACTTACAGTGTCAAAGGCTTTCTTCAAGTCCAAAAACACTGCTCCAACCACATTTCCATTGTCGAGGGAACATTTTATTCTCTCAATGAAGTGGCACAGTGCCATCTCAGTTGAACATTTTTTGCGGAATCCAAATTGCTTAGAATGATAAAACTGATTATTTTCAAGAAAGGTCATTAATTGATTAGCGATAACCTTTTCAAGTACTTTTGACATTGCTGGGAGAATTGATATCGGTCTATAATTACTGGCATCAGTTAATGCACCAGATTTATAAATTGGGGTAATAATAGCCATTTTAAAACTTTGTGGAAATTTCCCTTCTTTAATGGACAAATTTATCCAAGACAGTCTGGCTGCAGACCTCCACTGTCAGGACCCTTCGTTGCAGACCTGCACTGTGAGGCCACCTCCACTGTGGGGACCGGAAGTTGATTCGAAGCTTTTCAAAATAAAAGCGAATATACAGGAAGCACGCATTTTTCGTTCCCCATGTGAATATACTTTATTCCTTGGGGCTTTATTTTATATATTTAATGTAGGTAAATATAATTTAAAAGCGAGTATACCAGAAGTAACCTATATATTTTAGTCTGGCTGCAGACCTCCACTGTCAAGACCCTTCATTGCAGACCTGCACTGTGAGGCCACCTCCACTGTGGGGACCGGAAGTTGATTCGAAGCTTTTCAAAATAAAAGCAAGTATACTGGAAGCACGCATTTTAAATATGATTTATGTGTTCAATTAAAAATATTTAAAAAAATTGTATGTTTCCAGTTGAACTGGAAGGTTAGGGTTAGCAAGAAAATATCAAGATAAAAACTAAACAAAATATTATATATATATAAAAAAAGAAAATACAAAACGGTATGGCCACTTCTAGGGTTATTCTACAGATAATCAATGCAAACTAGATGTACAGCTATTGTTAAAACATTATTACTCAAAACATGCATTATTGTACTCCAGTGTTTTAATTTAATTGGCAAAAAGGACAGCTGTTAGTTTAGTTTGCACTACAAATTTGTTTTGAAACAATATTGTAAATATACCTTAATGTGTGACGGCATAATGTGCTGTCAGACCACATGGATTTGCCAATGGAGGATGTGAGGGTTGTTTTTAAATTAACTTAGCTTTGTGTATTCAAAGTGAATTACTGAATACCTACTTACATGACCCAGATAACCAATAACCTCTGTTACAGGAGAAAACAGTAGACACAAAACAAACTTTCAAATGTCTTTTTATTCTCCAATAAAATTGTCAATTGCCGTGCCGTGGATTTGTGGAGAGAGCAGTGGCTTTTTGTCACAATTAGATATCTGGTATGAAACAGAACCAAACTGGAAACCAAAATGTCTCGGCGCATTCACATGACAAACACAATCAGCAGGCGACCAGACTGACCTGTGTATACATACATCTGCAGACACTATGCACTATAAAGCACATGTTATTTCCACATTGCACTATCATCTCATGAACAAAACATTCGTTAGCACTTGTACACACAAACACAACAAAACTTTGAACTTTGAACAAAACTGTGATGTCATTTAGCAGTGATAATTGTAAAACCTGAGGTCTCACCACTGCTTGTGGGCATGTGTGTGTTTATCTTTTGCAACTTTTTTTGTGGGTAATCACTGCATCTATGTCAAACTCAAAAGACTGATACTTTTAAATACCTTTTGTGCCAATAAGGGGAAGAAGGAAAAAGGCAGAAAGACTTGTTAGGGGGAAACGTTTTCACCTGTTTACCCGAATGCCTTTGGTTGCTGTGTGGTTGAGCATGTACGGATCTGACATTCCTCTGAAGAGCCCAAATGTATCCGTAAGAATAAGTTAAACCATTGTTCAGGGCATGCACACAACCTTTTGAGTTGTGGTCTTGGGTGTCACACTGACATTTTTCGGAAAAAACTAAAGTTTTCTTTCAGAAATGTGAATTTGAAGCACATACTTGAAGTGAGCTCACTGCCCTTTTTCAGTTATTGTTATTTTTCTTAGTTTTTTTTCTTATTTTTCCTCCTCTCTGTACTCACAGTACGCCATGTACCCTCTTTTGTCCATTATCTCTTCACAGAAGAGCCACATATCTTCAATGTTGTAAAAAAAAAACTTAAAAGGCTCCAGAATCGATTCTTGGTCCTCATTTAGATCCATGGTGTCATCATTGAACAGCTTTTCAATTTCCTGCGCAGCTGCCTCAGTTTGTGTGCTGTCCATGTTTAAAATGTGAGGCATCTCCACTCTGGCTGCAAACAGTTGTTCATTGGCCTGCACCCATTCCGCTGCTTTTTTGCAGTGATGAACCACTCGACCCACCGTACTGGTCTAAAGAAAAAAAGTGTCAGCTTTTTGTCAGAGCATGGAAGGTCATCTCACAAAATGGAACTGGAGATCAAGCCTACCTCTTCAGTTGCCTCCACCTCCTGCACAACTGGAGCAGCAGTTTCCTTCTCCTCCTTCTGCTTCTCTTCAGCCTAAACAAGTATTATTTTGCATTAAATACAAGCAAAAGTCACAAAGTCAGTTCTTGAACCATGTCCTGGGAAGGGAAACTTGACATAAGATTTACTGAAAACAACTAATAAAGATTGAGAAAAAAGGACTGCAAACTGACCTCAGTCATGTCATCCAACTTTCGCCTCTTCAGTCTAAAAACTGGTGGCACCTCGCCTGCCAGAAGGGCTTTTGACACCTCGGTCCAATGGGCAAACATTTTGCCATGGCTATAATAATTGGTAAAAAGGGTAAAACAATTAAAATTACAGCTGCTGCGCAGCAATGGTCGGGGCCAGGTAATTTCAGGCAATTCTGGCAAAAAGCATGAGAATAGGAAGACAAGACATATGACATTACAATGTGCATAGCATCGGTTGAGGCTAGAACTCACAACCTCTGACACCAAGGACCATCCTCTAACTCACAGAGCCATTTAGCAAGTGTCAATTCATGTGAGGCTTCACAGACTGACAAAGCCAGTCAGAGGACAGCAGCCATCCATGTATGGAAAGGCTCCATAAGTGGAAAAATTAATGTTTAAGTGTAAAGTGTACAAATGTTTATTAAGTATCGGGGCTACATTTAGGTTAAAGTAGCAAATCTGTAGCACATATGGCTGATTTGTTACAAAGTTCCAAAATTTTTAACTTGAGAGGCTTGCTGTAGCGCCACCATCAGGACTATTGGCCTGTTTTTGCAGCTGAGGCAATCTGGCATGGGACGGGACCTCTGTGCAAAGTTTGGTGTTTTTTCGTGCATGGGAAGTAGGATTTCCTCGGAAGAAAGAAAGAAGAATATGCAGGATAACAAGAGCTTAGGCTGCCTGGACCCTAACTACAAGTACAGAAACAGTGCCATGTATACATCTCAAAGTCAATGAAATTATAACATCCTACCTTCCAAGATCAAAGTTTTCGATGAGCATGACACACCACCATTTTCGCAAGGTTGGCATGTCAGCCTACGAAAACATACAGACATATGGATTTCATATAAGATCAAACATTAACAATTTATTATCTTTCCTTGAATGAGCAGGTGAACTTACTATGGTGAAATCATAGGAACATCCAGAACTGTGTAGAGGGCATACTACAAACAAAAGAATAATTTAATCTTAATATATATTTAAAAGGACATAATGAAATAGATCTGACCAATTATCTCATTTACCATTAGCATGAAGATGCCACAGTCCCTCCCATAGGGCTGTCGTGGAAATCCCTAGCAAGTCAAAAAGAAGATAGTTGATGACTATCATCATCATCATCATCATCATTATCATCATCATCAATCATCCTCATTATTATACATTTACCTGTATGTCTAAGCCAGTCTTCTCATTCCACACTCCAGGATTAATTGACTGGCAAAGGTTTCTAAAATTGAAAAACAGCTGTATTACGACCTAACCATCCATGCTGAAAAACATGGTCATCTTCCATGCACACCACAGAACACACATAATCACAGCAGTCTGGAATCTTCATGCAGTCACACACACTCCATTTTAGCAGCCTTTTATGGTGCCACCGTCTAAACTCTGTTCCAAAAAGTTTTAATTTTTGGTGATAAAATTTAACTGTAAAATTCAATGACATAGAAGATATATAATACTAGCACAATATATGCAGTTACTTTTTTGCAGTTAATTTTGACAGCACCATAAATTGCTACTACACAGATCTGAACATGATCTGGTATATCAAACGTACCATTTCAGAAAGGCGTCAGAACAGCCTTGGAACATGAACATGGGTAAAGAACCAAAAAGGCATATGTTTTGGTAATAAAATAAACCTAAACAGTTCTCTCATTTCTTGATCTCCAAATCCAAACTGTGCATGTGCACATTTGGAGTCCAGAAAGACTATGTCTCTCTGTGTTGGCTTCAAGACCTACAGTTGCAGATAATAACATTTTATCTTGTGTGAGAAGTCTTGACAATATGACAAACTTAATACACAACGTCACAAAAAATACTGAAGATTTTTAAAAAAAAATCATTTGAGGGGTAGTTGGGAAAAAGAAAAGGTGCTGAAGTCATCACAATTAGAAATGAATGAGTAAAAAATTAGAGTCCTGTGAAATGCGAGTGGTAGCATGTTCATCTTGTGCTTTTAATATTAATTCCTAGGGATTAATTTGTATGGAGCTACTTGTTACAATTAAGTATCTCTACTTACAGATAACAGGAAATGTCCTGGTTTCCAAATGGGAATGACAATGGCATCTCTCATGTGGACATCATTCTAAAGGAAAAGTTTAAATGAAAATGATCAAAGTAAAAGTGTTTTAGATTGATTAGTTTCATTAAGTCTTCTTTTTATGATATGTACGTTATTTTCTTATCTTCAGACATAGAAAAAGTTAGGAGATGTTTTGTTACCTTGCTTGGCAGTTTCGACTGTGTCAAGATTGGAGACACAGTAGAAGATGTAACAAAACATCTCCTAAATTTTTCTATGTCTGAAGATAAGAAAATAACGTACACAACGTAAAAATGTTTTTTTTTTTTTTTACATTTTAAGTGAGAAGTGTTTCATATTATCAAGGACATCATTTACTTTGATGTCAGTAAGGTATGACATTCTTACAGGTAAACTTGAGAGAGGGTCATAAGATTTTGGACTCCGCCATGTTGGAACAACGTAAAGGTCAGCCACAAATATGGTCCTTCCCTGGGGAATATAATGGAATCATAAGCTCAGACAAGAAAAGAAATTAATAAATAAAAGTATATTGTATTTGGTGTTTTTACCTTTGACTGAACAATTTGTTCAATGAGCTGGAAACATGCATTTCCTATCTGGAAAAAAAAAACATGAGTAACTTTAAAACTTGTCTCCCTACATACATTTTTCATAGCTATATAAGAGATCCACTGACTGTAAACTTACAGCAGATTCCATTTGATTATTTAAGCCAAGGGTCCAAAAGTCAGCTCGTGTCAGGCAACCTTTTTCTGTCTTAACAATCAGTTCTGTCCCTGGCTTCTCAATATCCAAGATGTACTCGAGCTGATGAATGACAATTTGAAAATAAATAAATAATGCTCATAAAACACATAACATTGAAGGATTAGCTCTGCCAGTACTTGGGAGGCTGGATAAGATGACACAACCCTCCCTGAAATTTCATAGAACAAACATCAGTCTCTATGAGATTTAATACTTACCAGCTGCTCTTGGGCAGGATGAGTTTGCAATGTCCATGATGCTCGGCATGGTGCTACTTGGTCATATTTTGTGAGTAATTCACATTGTGTTCCACATGGGTCTATGAAGGATAACATGAATGAGTCAAAAACATAGCCAGTAAAAAAAGAATATTATTTTGAAAACCCACTACCCACCTTTTTTGGGATCAGAGTGAAGCCCTTGTGTCTGTGGAGGGATACCACCTGGTAGGGGTTGATGCTCTGCAGACTTTCCTGAGGGTGGTGGTCCTGAGGCATTTAAAACTCAATATTAAACAAAAGAATTTACAGCAAGTTACAAGATACATTTCTCTGACTTGATATTTACCAAGCACTGCTTGTCCCAACTCATTCAGGGTGATGTCCTGCGAATGATGAAACTCACATCCTCTCTTTAGCTGTTGCTCCGCAAGCCTTGTATTTGTTGTATTGTTTCTGTGGTGGACAGAGGAGGATGGGCCCCTAGGCTATTTTTTATGTGGGCCCCCCCTTATGCATCATGCTCTCCCAGAAAAAATGTAATTTTGCACCATGTGTAACAGTGCAGGAGAATATTTGGCAAACATGATCCACACACACTCCAGTTAGCACACAGGTAGGTCAAATCGAATCGATGAGCTTGATTGGATGAGGTGACCCATGTCTGCCCAATCAGTGCTGTTTTGTTTGTTTATTACCCCATGGACCAATAGAGGTCAATGAATTTTTCCATTATTGTACAAGTACCATAATTATACAAGTGTATTTAAATTTCTAAAAAATAATCTGACCAATTCAAGGACCCCTCCACAGGGGTGGAGCAGCAATTTTAAATGTGGGGGGGGTTCTGGGATAGCACATGAGCACCGCAACCACCTTTGGCCCCTGTTTCAGTCTCCAAAACTAATGCGATGCATTTCTAGATTTTCTTCACTAGGATATGCCAATAATAGTGCATTCAAAATGTACATTATAGCACAACGCTCTTTAACCTAAGATATTATTTATTCACAAGCAATCACATACCATGGTATTAAGAAATTAATGTATGTCTTATTAAAGAACAAGTGTGAGTGAGTGAAATTGGCAAGAACACTGTGTTCCTCCCTCTTCTCTTGTGTCATCTCCCGCTCCTTCGCTCATGTTCTCCCCTTCTCCTTCTTTTGTGTTCTCCCTCTCTTCTCCTGTGTTCTCCCCCTCTTGTCTTCTCTCCAACTTCTCTCCTGTTCTCTCCCTCATCTTCTCCATGCTCTCCTTTGTCCTGACTCCTGAACTTCCCTTCCTCAGAAACATCCAACATAAAGAGCTCAATGTTAATATTCCTGAACATGGAAGTGTTGAAATATTTTATGTAAACTTAGAACAAACAGCCTTGATTTTGATTAGGAAACATTCAATTCTTTTGTTGTTCTTTTATCTGCTTTTTATTAATTATTTTACATATATTTTGTTGTTCTAATCTGTTTTAACTAATCTTTCATCCTAGCCTTTATTGTACTCTATATTATTTTATTCCTCTTATTATTTAAGATTTTAATAGTTTTATTGCATTTCATTGTCTTCATTTCTATTCTTTTCTAGTTTCTGAGAGCAGTAACAGGGATGAGTTGATGTAGGAGATTTTCTTCATTGAAAAGAAGGTTTTAAGCTCCAACAAATAGCTTTAAGTTACGTAAATGAACACCTACATGGCATTAATGCAAGAATATGAATGTACTACCGTAAAATTGAATTAGTGCATTTATGGATTGAAAGCTAGCTTTCTGTTTCCCTCCTGTCACATAACTCAAAATGACTTAAATGACAACTTGACTTGAAAAAGAAGTCAATCTTCTGCTGCCTCTTCCTGTTTGGCATTCCTAACAAAAAGAATAATGATAATGTTGAATAATATCAAAATCAGTGGATGTCTCTAGAAAACTATCTGTCAGTTACCATTAACTTTACCTGGCTTGCATTAACTTTTTTTGCCACCTGGCTTGCTTAATATTAGCGGACATGCCACAAAGCAAGACATAGTTTAGTTATTGACAGACAAAATTCTACATTATTAACTAGTTAAATAACCGTTTCATACCTCTGCTCTGTTCGCTGTCTGCGGCAGCGAGTGACGGCAGCTCCGTGTTACATGTGTTTACTTTCCCGGGGGGCCGGGACTAGTGGGTTTGGTCAAATGGCTGTGATTGGCTTGATGGCTGTCAATCAATCTAACTTGGCCAATGGGTTTTCATGTATGGGGGACTGAGGTGCGCTCCATTTTAGTACGCTGGTACACCGCGAGGGCGGGCAAACGGTTTAGTACCTTAGGAGAAAGTCGGGGGGATGGCTGTTGGTAGCTGTTGTTGATTTTGTTCAAATATGCCAAATTGTAATTTTATGGGTTATTGTTCTTCAGACGATGGGGCTACACTAGCTAATATGTGCTAACGGCAGTTGCGACTTGTTGCCACAACAACGGTAAACATCATGAAATGTTATTGGCTGATGGAAAGTGAATACTGTAGAGTGCAGAATCAGGCTACATTGTAAATTCAGATAAGATCCCTAGTATTCAGCACAGTATGCATGATTTTGGTAGTTAGTAAACATATAGAAAAGAATACCTTTTGATATATTAGAATGAATAATTTATTGGGATAATTTGGGATACCGTGATTTTGATACAATACTGTGATTGTTGCCATATATCCTTGTCAATTTCTTTATTTTTTTATTTCTGTCTTTTTTATAGTAACTAACTGATGAAAATAAACTACTAAGACGTCATTTGAATGTGTATAAGTAGGCCCTACGTGTTTTGTAAATGCAATTTTAAGGTCATCAATATCCATGTTATCCATCAATATTCATTTTCCTAAGCTGCTATTGTTATAGCCTAGTTATTGGTCTTGGTGTGGACGGCCCTGTACAGTCACTTGTCCGCAGATCGCAGGATCAACATTCTTTATTCAGTGCCTTGTTAGGTTAATCAGCCATGCACACAGTTATTACTATCTATGTCTGTAGTTTTAAGTCTCTACTGTACCTGCTATTCAAGCTCACCACAGGGGAATGCTTTAAAAAAAAAAAAAAAGATAACAAAACACTAAATTTGTAGTGTTACAAAGGCTCTTCCTCTCAGTGTGGGGGCTGGAAGACCTGTTGGATGATGTCCCATTAAGTGAACAAAAAGGTCCACTGTAATGTTTGTTGCTTACCACGTCCACTGTAATGGTAATTATATATGTAGTCACAATAGTCCCCCTGGCCCAGCCCTGCTGCTGCTGTCTGCTACACACACACACAGAATGTGAAGAAATAAAACATGTAATTTTATTTGACCGTGTCCCTGTCCCGGGAAACGGATCGAGGGGAAAACCCCTCTCCCCTACTAACTACATTTCACAAGCTCAAACAATTCTTAGTTTTAGTATTACTTGTGTATTATTCTTGGATTCTTAATCTATTTTACATGTTGTTGAACAATAAAGGACATTGAAATCTTGAAACCATTTACATTGTAATATGTAAGAATTATGTGCAATAAACTAAATTCGGACACACAGTAAACCACTAATAAATGCGTTAATAACCTATTATTTCTTTATTACTTGATTCATATGACAACGAACTTACCCCAAATAACATTTTAAAACTTGTAATTTATATTTCAACATTTTATTCAATCATTAATCATCAACAAACAAATATGACAAAGTATGCACTGCAGGGCATTATTCCCCAACAAAAAATAGCCCAGTGTTAACCAGTGGCACCTGTCAGTACTTGCTCTAAATAAAGAGTGAATGGAATGCGAGAATTAAGTTTCAGATATAACACCAGTGTATGTCAAAATGCCAAATATTTATTTTTTCTAAAAATCTCACCAGACACGCGCATGTGTGCGTGTGTGTGTGTGATGCACGATATGAAAAATTTCAACCGATACCGATAACCGATAATTTCCTGCTTCTCATGGCCGATACCGATACCGATAACCGATATGTTCATATTTTTATATTTAATATAATCTTCATATAATCTACAGTTTGTGCAGGATGCAGTGATGAAAAACTGATATTTTAGTAGCTCTGGCCTATCTATAACAGAATCGTGCATTATCCCTGAGCACAACATGCACTTGGTCTTTTGTTATACTCCACTGTGCGAGCATTGTTTCAAAAGCTTGACATATCATTGTCCCTGTATGCGACCCGGGGCACTCCTGTGCGTGCAGCATTGCTTTTTGCATGTTAAAATCTTGATCCAACCACTGAGCCGTTAAGCTTAGCATGCTGACCGGACTAACATCCGACGTCCATATGTCTGTGGTAAAACTTATGTGTAGTCCGTTTTTGTTGATCAAGTTGTGGATGTGTGTGGCAACGATATCATAGAGGGCAGGGAGGGACACATCCGAGAAGAAGCGACGGCTTGGGAGTGTATCGTGGCTCCAAATGTGCTATTAACTTACGAAAACCCGGGTTCTCGACGACAGAAAAAGGCTGGTCGTCGAGCGCTATGAATTCCATCACTTTGTCGTGAATGGCTTTAGCCTTTTCACTGTCTCTTAAAAAAGCTTTTACAGTTTTCAAACGCCTGCTGAATGGAGACATCCACACTCCGTGTTGTTGTTTTAGCCTTAGAACCGCTAGCTGCTACTGCGGCTGCTTCGTATTCTTTTCAATACCGCTTCGCCGCGATGACGTCGAGGTGAGCTATAAGATTTGTTGTATTAAAACTTAACCAAAACTTTTTTGGTTAGGGTTAGGGTAACTTAACCAAAACTAACCAGCGCGTCATGGCCTGTTTTGGGGCTACTCGGCCTGCAAACAATTTCCCCAATTTCATTAATTTATCAGATCTTTTTATCGGTTAAAATGTACATATCGGATTGATAAAAAATGACGTAATAATGCCCCAAATCAGCCGATATTTTATCAGTCTGATAATTATCGTGCATCCCTAAAATTAACAATTACAATATAACAATAGCAATTGCAAAACAATGTATGCAAACCATACAACAGTCATACAACAGTAGTATACAAAGTGTGTATGAGAGGAAGGGATTGAGATGGGGATAAAGCGAGGGTTTGCAAGGATTAATTATGTTTTTGTGTGTATGTTTGTGTGTGTGTGTGTCTCTGTGTGAGAGAGAGTGTGTGAGTGAGAGAAAAAGAGAAAGAGAGAGTGAATGAGATTGCAATTATGAAATTACAATATAACAATAACTACAAATTACGGTGCAATGTATTACAAATAAATTACAAAACAATGTATGCTCAACTACATTAGTAGTATGGTGTGTGAGAGGAAGGGGATGGAGATGGGGGAGAGTTAGGGTTTGCAAAGATGAATTATTTGTGTGTGAGTGTGAGTGTGAGTGTGTGTGTGTGAGTGAGTGAGTGAGTTAGTGGAAGAAAGAGAGAGAGAGAGAGCTTAGTTGGAATAGTAGAGAGTGAGTGTATGGTAGTGAGGTTGTAATAATGAAATGGTAATTATTAACGGACATTGTGTAAAGCAACTAATGCTAGAGAGCTTGAGAGGGAGTAGGTCAACATCACTTTCGTGGTCAGAAGAAGGGGGGCTATTTCACCACCACATCTTCATCTTCATCGGTCATTGGTAGCTCCTCCACCAACTCTACTGGGTTGTCTGGACTATCGGACTCGGGAACAGCTGATTGTGGCTCCTCAACAATGCAAAGACGTGTTCTTCGACATTAACGTTATTATTTGTGTCAACCGGTGATGGCACAGTAAAAAAACGTTTTTCTTTTTAGTTTCTTCTCGTGTTTTCCTCTTATTAGACCCGCTTGGATAATTACACTTCATTTTACCAGAACTCCGACCGCACGCCTCTTCCGTAAACAAACCGCAGCACTTCACTTCCTGGCTGCGGCGGTCTTTCGTCTTTTCGCAGTCATGATGACTCATGGAATAGTCCATTATAGGGGGGTGGGGGCAGATAATACGATTTGGGAATTCTGATGTTTTTTTGTTGTTTTTTCTTTATTTTCTGTTTAGAAGTACACAATTATAATTTACAAAGACAATGGTGGGGGGCTACTGGCCAGAGGCTGGTTGGGGGCCCCTGCAGGTTGGGAGGCCCAAGGCAATTGCCTACCTTTTCCTTAATGGTAAAACCGCAACTGGTGTTAACTGGTAATCTGTGTAATCCTAGTATGTATTACATGTGGGCAGGGACAAAAAGTAAACAGGACTTTTTACATGTTGCGGTGGCCAATCACATAAGATGGTGATCAGCAGGACATGTTATTTAGCATGGAAAATACTACAGAGGGAACACAACAGACATTTCTCTGTGTCGCGTTAAGTTTCACTTTCACTTCGGTTCGGTCTTGTCCACCAGTTTAAAACACAGTAATGATCTGCCTCATCCTGGTTGTTTACTGTTATTTTTAATCCATTGATGAGGACAAACGATCACTAGTAGGACTAGCAGTGTATGTATGCGTGATATATATACTGTATATATTTATATATATGTACATAGCTATACATATCTGTAGAAATCCTGTTTATCTAAATTATTTAAACTTATTAGTAAGATATTGGAAGCTTCATGGAGTAGTATTTACAATTGGTTGATTCCAGTGGTTTTGAAGAAGTTGAGCCATATATGTGAACTAAAAGATGCCTCATTTGAAGGTACCTCCAAAATTGATGCTAGAGTAAGTTGAACTGTTGTTTTTGAGCAGTAAATGACCTCACATTATTTCCTTATAGACGTCCCCCAAGACGAGGATGCCCGTCTCCACCCATCTCTTCCAAAGAAATAGTTTGTGAAATCCACATTTTAGTCATCACAAAAACTTTGAAATAAAACACAGATTAGACATTCGCTTTATTATTTCAGCACTCAGATCAAAGGAATTGATACATATCCTCAACTCAGTGTCTTATTGTGCAGCCCTTTTTTAGATCACCATCAGCAGTCAAAACTTGATGAAATGTAAACTCACTAAAAAACAAAATTAGCTTGTAGTATTGACACATCAACAACACTAGGGTTTTTTAATTCTCTTTTTCTGGAGCAGATGCTGCTGTCTCTTCCTGTCAGCTTCCTCCTTTAAATGCATTCTCCTTTCTATGTTTTCTTTTTCAGGTAGAGGGATGGCGCTGTTCTTTCTCCCCCTCTTCTCCTCCATGCTGCCCTTACTCAGCGTGTCTGCATATAATACATCTGCTGGTAATGACTGTTTGTCTCTAATACAACATCTACAGTTTGTAACAAAATGATTGTGGATGATACAGTGGATGCCCTAAGGCCTTTTTTCTGTTTGTCTGTCTTTTGTTGTGGGTAAGTGAATGTGAGGTGGTGTGCCCACATGTCTATATGTGGAGGGTTTATATGACTACAAAATTTCTCCCGATGGTTATCCGTCAGTAATTGTCTTGGTGCCATTTTGTACAGTGTTTAAGATAGCTAATAACATATGAGTTTGTTTTGTCCATTTTATGGCTCTGCGCCAGCTAGCACCTTGGCCAAAAGCATTACAGTATGTTTTCAGGTTGTCCATCTGTCTGCACGTATGTAGATGTTGTACGTATGGACATACATCCCATTGCGAACACAATATCTCAGGAGCAGCTGGAGAGAATTTCTTCAAATAAAGGTGCAAAGAGAACAATCTACTGCTCACCGTCAGCAAGCCCAAGGAGCTGACACACACCCAACTATCATGGTCATTGCACATATCCACCCCAGTTAAAAAAAAACAGCAGAACATCACTGGTACCATTTATAGAGTATCAGTGAAGTGAGACGTCTGCACGGAGCCCAAAGGATACTAAAAGACAACACCTTTGCTGCTATATTCTTCAAAGTAGCCACCTTTTGCTTTGATGACAGCTTTGCACACTTCTGGCATTCTCTCAGTCAGCTTCATGAGGTAGTCACCTGGAATGGTTTTCAATTAACAGGTGTGCCTTGTCAAGAGTTCATTTGTGGAATTCCTTGCCTTCTTAATGTGTTTGAGACCATCAGTTGTGTTGTGCGGAGGGAGGGTTGGTACACAGTTCAATACAGTGAATAGCCCTATTCGACTACTGTTCTAATCCATATTATGGCAAGAACCACTCAGCAAAGAGAAACGACAGACCATCATTACTTTAAGATATGAAGGTCAGTCAATCCGGAAAATATCAAGAACTTTGAATGTATCCTCAAGTTCAGTCACGAAAACCATCAAACACATGATGAAACTGGCTCTCATGAGTACCACCAAGAGACCAAGAGTTACCTCTGCTGCAGAGGATAAGTTCATTAGAATTACCAGCCTCAGAAACCACAAATTAACAGCACCTCAGATTAGAGCCCACATAAATGCTTCACAGAGTTCAAATAGCAGACACATCTCAACAGCAACTGTTCAGAGGAGACTGTGTGAATCAGGCCTTCATGGTCGAATTGCTGCAAAGAAGCCACTACTGTGGAAGAACAAGAAGAAGAAGAGAAGTGCTTGGGCCAAGAAACACAAGGAATGGACATTAGAACAGTGGAAATCTGAACTTTGGTCTGGTTATCGCTTTAAACATTGCATTAGAGGATTTGAATCATGTTCATTCCATTTCCACTAGTTTAGATCATTTTCACTCAGTGTTAGACGCCTCCAGCTTAGAGAATGAAGCCAACCTCTCCTCCTCCTTCTCTGAACCCTATGCGTCTCCTATGCGGCCGCTCACTCTCCCAACAATGAGCCCGAACCTAAAGTCTCTCAATTTGAACGCTTCAGAGAATTAGACGTTGCTTTGGAGCTTTTAGAAAGTCAGACAGGCGGTAATGCGGAGCAAACTCCATCCTCCAGTCACATCTCCTCGGAAGACGATGACCACATCCTTGACCCTTTAACCCCTGCCTCACCACCAGAACAGCCTCAACCCTGAATCGCGATAGATTTAACAACGTTGAAATTAGACAAATATTGAAGTTTCCCGCTCCTTCAGGTGTGCCAGATTACGGAGAATTCTATGGCAGTGTCATGGGCACGGCCCAGGAACTGTGTGACAGAATCTTTTCACAAACACAAGTGCAGGATATTATTCAAATGGAACTGAGGGGACAGCACTTTAGCAAGAGTGTGTCCCACTTGGCGAGATCAAACGGGGATGACACGGGTCTAGCCACGTTTCAAAACTTGCTGGATGAACTCGTTCAGTCTAATATGTCACTCATGACCGACCAGGATCTAGAATTAGCGGTTCAGCTGATTCGTAATCCGCGCGGCGCAGGAAGAAGAAAGCTGGATTCTATGATAGACAGTGAAATGGTGAGCAAGAGGAGAAGATTTGTGTATGTTGTAGAAAACACCGATAACATTATGTGTTTCACCATTAATCTAGCCCTCCTGCTGCACCCATCCATCAGTCACAGAGAGGCCAAGAGAATAGGGGTGGAGATTCAGAACAGAGTAGGTTTCACAGATCGCAGAGATGTGAGCTTTAGTGACGTGTTACTCTTTGAAAAGGCTTTAGACTGTAAGATTGTGGTGTTTTACAGAAACAAAGACAGCCCTCGCAAATTCCACACAGCAACTCGCAAAAAAAAGACAACAGCATTTCTTTTTCTCCATGAAAATCATTACTATGGCATAAAAAATCTAAAGTCTTTCTTAGGCACTTCTTACGTCTGTCACCAATACTACACAGGGTAAGACAGAGTATGCAGTCATCGTTGTTGGGATCACTGCTCTGTGTGTTTAGACCCCCTGTGCTGTAAGCTGAAATTTCAACCCGTTTCTTCTTCGCCGATTGTAACCGTACATGTCGTTCAGATTATTGTATGAGAAAGCATAAAGAGCGGGTGGAGAGAACAAGATCGGATCCGTGATAAGCCCCCACCACCCGCAGCCAGTGCGATTCGTATAAGCAATGCAGAAAATGCTACAGGTACAGGTTGTGGTACACTGGAATCGACGGTGCGTGTAAACCCCACGTCTGTGAAAAACTTAAATGTAAAATATGTGGAGAAGTACTCGGGGAGGGTGATGAGAAAAAAAAACACCTGTGTTACATTCAACCGTTAAAACCCGACACGAATCACACCCTAAACATTGTTTTCTATGACTTTGAAACGTACACAGACGAGAGATCCGTGCACAGACCCTTCCTGGTGTGTACAAAAACCCTAAAAGGAGAGAAATGGAGCGCGTGGGGCCCCTTGTGCGCCACCGACTTTGTTTTGCATTTCAGAACACCCGCATATCGCAAAGCTGTGTTTATAGCACACAAATCAAAAGGATTCGACGGGTACCTAGTTCTCACGTCTTTATTGTGAAAACGATGTGGACATTCTTGCAGAAGCCTGCACAACTTTTAGAAATGGCTTCATAGAGGAGACGGGGGTAGATCCATTCAGACGTTCCACCATAGCCTCGGCCTGCATGAAAGTGTTTGTCACTCATTTTCTGACCCCAAACTCGCTGGCCATCCCCCTGCCCGACCACTACAGAAGACAATTCAAATCATTCTCACACAGCAGCATACAATGATTAGAATGGGTCTCTCACCAAGAGGGTGTTTTTGTTTGACACGCGCTTAATGCGGGTGAAAAACAGCTGGGCTCGTACTGTGTAGACGGTTATGCAGAGAGGGGGAGCAAGAAGTATGCGTGGGAATTTCTGGGTTGTTTTTATCACGGTTGCCCCCAGTGTTTTCAACCTCAAGACCGCTGTCCGCTCACCCACACCACATTCGAAGAGCTTCATTCGAACACCATGAGGAGATTAGAAACACTACAATCTGTGTATGGGGTAAAAGTGATAGTTATGAGGGAGCATATGTGGCAATCTCAGTTGAACTGCGAGTGACAGATCTAGAGAATCTATGTAACACCAACAACGCCACCTTAGGACTTGCACCTAAAGAGTATACTCCTTTAACCTTAACTTCTCAGAGGGTTTCCCAAAAACACAACCCATGCACAGGTAAGTACACAAAATGAATACAGGCACGATGTAAGGTCCTTTAACAGATTTTATTTATTACTCACAATAAAATAATTTCTTTATTAAGTTCTGTTTCTCTAAAAGCATTTATATAGTTCTTTTTATTTCCAAAGAATATTATGTTCAGCCAACACAGTAACCCACAGTGGTTCAGTTAGGAAGAGAGGCAATTTCAGTAGCTTAGCTGTAGCAGAGGTCACTGCACACTCAAATAATCAAAACGAAACCAAACAATATCTATATACAAATCGGATGCAAACTCAAATCAAAGCAAAAGAAAAACAAGAAAACATGCTTAACTTTGGCAGGTCCTCCACTATAACTGCTGTACTAACCCCCCCACCAAGAGTCTGATTGGGGCTGACCACACTTGAACTACAACACATAACGTTAAGAGCGTCTAAACGACGAAGGCAGAGCGCAGAGCGGCTATTTACTACAGGCCTGGATGAGCGAGGCGAACAAAAAGGAAAGAAAAGGAGGCTAGAGGCAAGGCAGGGCAAATGGCAGCCTAACGCCAGGCAAGCTTTAAAAGAAACAGAGCCAGCTGTTAGGGATAATACATAAACACTAGCAGACAACTAGCACTAAGCTTGAGGCTCTGGTTACCTGCGTGGTTAGCTGTAGCCTGCTCACATTGATACTCTCGCCGCTAGCAGCTACGATGGCAGCAGCGGCTAACCGGAAGGGACACACACAGCATCTCAGCTCAACATGCCAACCTACAACAGAGGACTGTCAACACGGCACCTTATAACATCTTCCCATCATGATGAGACTGTGCTACATACCTGGAGAACGAACACACGGCACATACCACGAATCACCAGAGCCACACACCGGCCAGCACTCGCTTCGGCAGAGGAGAGAGAGCGACTAAACAAACAGCGGGGATATATAAACAGGTCCGCATTAGCGGCCAATGACGCGGCTACACTACAGGTGCCGGTAAGGGGCGTGCCACACACCTGCTGCGATCGTCTTGCCTGCTGCAAAGACTGAGGGACACAGAAGAGAAATGAAATATATATATAAACATAAAACCATCCGGTTACACATAGATGGAATGAGATGAAAAAGAGTGATGCGAGCGTGATAAAGTTCCTCAAGCGTTACGACCCCCTGCAACCGTTGCTCCCCCATGACGCTCTGTACGGGGGGAGGACTTGCGCTGTGAGATTGGGACACACGGCTAAACAGGATGACAGCGTGTGTTACGTAGACGTCACGTCTCTCTACCCGTACGTCAACTGCAGTTACCCTTATCCTCTAGGTCACCCTTAAATAATTTACAGAGATTTTAAAGATCCGACCGCCTATTTTGGGTTAATCAGACCCACGGTGTATCCGCCAAGGGGTTTGTATTTCCCCGTTTTACCTTACAGAACACTCGCGGGAAAATTGGTGTTTACACTGTGCCGCACCTGCGTGGAGCTGAATGCTCAAAGCGGACCCTGTAATCATGACGACGAGGCCAGAGCGTTAAAGGGGGTTTGGGTCACTCCTGAGTTTAACAAGGCTCTAGAGATGGGTTATCGCCTGTCAAAAATCACAGAGGTTTGGCATTTTGAACGTTGTGACGATTCAATCTTTTTACAGTACATGCAGACGTTTTTAAAAGGAAAACAAGAGGCTTCGGGTTACCCTCCCGAGGCTGTAGATCAGGAGAGCAGAGAAAAATACATCAGGGAATATCAAGAGCATCAGGGTATCTTGTTGGACGCTGACAAAATTAAACCAAATCTGGCCAAAAGACAAGTGTCTAAATTGTGTCTCAACAGCTTCTGGGGCAAGTTTGCGCAGAGAAGCAACCTCTGCCAGACGGTGCTCGTTACAGAGCCTGAAGAGTTTTTCTCGTTGATGTTCTCGGAAAAACACTGCATCAAATACTTTTCTTTCCTAAACGACAGTCGCTCTGATCCAATGGGTCTACGGCGACCGGTACATAGCCCCTCCGAATAAAGTAGACAACGTGTTCATCGCCGCTTTCACAACGGCGTACGGTCATCTAAAATTGTACGGCTATTTACAACAGATGCAGGAGAGAGTGCTTTATTTTGACACAGACAGCCTCATCTACACCACAAAAACAGGAGAGAATACATTAGAACTGGCTAGGTGCAGAGGGAGAGGAGGCGGAGGAGGAGAAAGAGGGGGGCTTTCTCGAAACCCCTCAACAAGGAATTCAGCGTGATAAGAATGGTTTCCTTCTCAAAAACTCGTCATTTCAAAAAAGGTTTCGTGTAGTGTTTGACAAGAGAAGGCTGCTGCCTACCGGTCATACTTTACCTTTTGGTTTTTGAGTGAAAATGTCACACCTTGCTGAAGAAATAGAGTTTGATCCTAGATTGTATGTTCCATTCTCATGTCAGATCGTAGGACCTAGTGGTAGTGGGTAGTCACATTTTGTAAAAAAATGTTTTAGAAAACTGCAAAGATGTTATGCAACGAGTCCCTGACAATATTGTATGGATATATACTTCTTGTCAACCGATGTATGATGAACTGCAACAAAATAAAAAAAATATTAAATTCATCGACGGACTGCCTGATTCTTTTGATGACCCTGATTTCTTTCCCCCTCATCAATCCCACCTCGTTATATTGGACAATGTGTTATTACAGGCAGCCGAGCACCCTGAAGTGGCAAGAATTTTCACGCAATACAGGCATCATAAAAATATGAGCGTGATGTTGCTCACTCAAAATCTTTTTTACAAAGGTAAATACAGTCGCACCATCAGCTTGAACACCAACTACTTGGTGCTCTTTAACAACCCACGAGACAAACTGCAGATCAATGTACTGGCTCAGCAAATATTTCCTGGGAGAAAAAGCTTTTTTCTTCAGAGTTTTGAAGACTCCACTCAGAACCCCTTTTCATATTTAGTAGTAGATCTCACGCCGGGTTGTCCAGAGCGCTACAGACTAAGGGCCGGAATACTACCTCATCAGTGGCCTGTGGTTTATCTGCCTAAAGCCTAGTAGATAGACACACAGCCATGTCTGAGGGCATAAAAAGGAACGCTCCTCTGCTGAGTGCTTTATGTCACTGCACACCTCAGAAGCGGAGAGATATTCTCCGACACTGCTCATCAGACTTTCTTCAGTGTCTCGGTGAAATCTGTTTAAACCTGCTAAAGGGAAACGTCCCTCTCACACCCTGTCAATATAAAAAACTGAAAAAGCAGAAAAAAACTATCAGACTGCTGCTGGCGGATAAAAAATATCTCTGCAAAACAGACGCGCTGCTTTGATGAGTCAGTCGGGAGGTTTCCTTTTACCGTTGCTCTTACCGTGGTACCTATATTAGGACAACTTATAGGAGGTCTGGTGAATAGAGGATAAATTTGTGGGGAGAGATGACGAGTCAGCAAAAGCAACTCAAAAGATGTATCTGTTGAATGCTCAACAAATGAGTCGTCTGAGTCATTCAAACCCTATGCCCTTGGCCGGTGAAACTCAGACTCAAATGATGAGACGCATGGCTGAAAGTGATTTGGATGAAAAAATGAGGGTTGTATTAAATGAGCCGGGACTAAATCCTTATGAAAAAATTAAAAAATACAACGCGCTGTTGCAGAGATATCTTGCATTTGTCAAACAAGGTGTTAAAGAGGAGTCAAGTCACACTAGACCGTCTAAAGTCTCTGAACAAGAAGAAGAAGAAGAAGAAGAAGAGCAGCAGCAACAAGAACAGCAAGAACAACAAAAGGCGGACGAAACAATTGATAAAGTAATACAAAACCTCCCCAAGCAGGATCGAAAAAACGCCTCTTATATCTTGAGAAAAATGAGCAAAAACGGTGAGGGGAGGTGGAGTGAAAAGGGTGAATTTGTTTACATGGGAGAAGAAGAAGAAGAAGAAAGGGGGGCGTCCTACAGAGAAACAAAACACTCTCCAGCATCTTTTGACTGGAGTAGTACGCCGCGTGAAAATAGAGAACTAGGGGTAAAGAGAAAAAAGAAAAAGAAAAAATATCCTTGGATTAGTTTTACTTTATAAGTTGTCACTGTAGCTATTGATAATAACAATAAAAACTCTTAAACAAAAGTTTTCGTCTTTTTTGTCTTTATTTCACAAGTTGTAACAATCTTTAAACAGTTGTAAAGGACACACGTTGTGGTGAAAAGATTGACATCTTTGTTGCTTCACACATCTTTGATATTTTTTCACAAACGCAGTTACAGTCTCGTCATTTTTTAATTTGTCCTCTTGATACAACGCTTAAACATTTTCAAAACTTTGCCCGCAGGCTCTATGGCATAAATAATAAACACAGTGTTGACCGCAGGCAGAGGACAACGTATGCTGCAACTGTCTGTTGTGATATAAAATAGCGCTGCAACGGTCTTTTAAAAACTGTAAAATGTGTTTAGGGTAGTGAGAAAAATGAGGAGGAAATCCAAAAGAGTCAAAAAAAGTTGCTGTTCCATCTTCCTCCAGGCTCTGGGCCAGCCAGTGTTCCCCCGGCTCATGCGCCGGGTGTGTGTTAACAATGAGGTAGGTGGGGGTTTTAAAAGATGACGTCAGCAGCGGTAGCTGGTCTGAGGCCCACACTCTGCAGAAAGCATCTCCCACAAATTGAGTCATTAGACTCTCCAGCTGATGGCTGTTCATGTTCTTCTTTTTTTAGTAATAATCCACCATTACCTGCCTTTTAGAGTTGATCTCCAAAATAGACTCGTAGCATGCGTACACAATCAGAGTAGTGGTGTGAGGTAAAGGCACTCTGAATCTCATCTCCAGTCTTAAATTCCCGTTGGAAACGGGGGATAGGGCGTCAGCATCTTCCCCAGCATTGAGATTAAAAACAAAGAAAGAGTATCCTTGTTCAAACTCTCTCCTGTTGATGCTCAGAGGTAAATCCTTCAAGTGTCTTCCTGTAGCTGTAAACATGTAAAACTCTCTGACAGATACACCGTCGTTAAATTGAGGCTGAAAAGCTTTGGCCGGCACCTGTCTTCCATCCTGACACGAGGCCAGGTATTCAACATCGTTATGAATAAAATTGAAAGGAGACAGATTCCTGCTACCCGTAAGCTTCGTGGTTCACCATGCCTATCACCACATACTTTGGCATAGTACCCAGAAAGAGGTTCTCTTGGTTGCATATCCTAGAGTTTTGTGGAATGGAGTAGGTTTTCATGTTCACACGTGACAGAGGGTAGAGAGCGTTGCCCTTCATCAAGGCCGCGGAGTGACCTCAGCGCACGGACGGGGAAACGGAAACTTTTTTTATAAACAGAGCAGCCCCCAACACTTTCAAATGGTAGGTGGTGTTGGCAGCTCCCATGAGGCAAAAGGCGTCAGACGCTCTGGTCAGCTTAATTCTCAAGTCCACAGAGTTAAAAAGAAGCCTCTCGCTGAATAATATATCAGCGTGGAGAGGTCCCAGCAGGTGGAGCTCACTGGACGGCAGTGTCTTTGTAAAATAACCCGGAGCTAAACTGTGTTTGTAGACTAGCTTCTGAAAAGTTGAGCAGGGTCTCGATCATAGCCCTGTAAGGATGAGTAGTGCTGGACTGTGATATCAGTCTGTCCCCCAGAATAATGTTGCATTGGCTGAAGATTGTATTCAGAGGATAATTGATTAAACCTACAGGGGCATCAACTGCTAGGTCTGTCCCATCGGCGTTGGTAATTTGCACCCTGAGGTGGAGCAAGGTGTCATTTAAATCCAGATATTTTTCACCGTCCCTGGGTATAAAAAACTCTATGGGGCCTGTATCTGCAATGGCTGTGTAGAGTTTCTCATCGATAGACAACTGCGTCATGGGAGCTGAAAATAAATCCAGCTCAGCCATGCTGCACTCTGCCGATTTGTGATGCAATAAGGCCTTTTTTTAAATTTTTTTATTTATTTTTTTTTTTTAGAGAAAAATTAGAGAAATATGTTTCCGTTGCCTAGGTTTCTGCCAGCGGAGGACCTCCTTCCCTTAACACGGCTTCTCCCTACTGATTTCTTTTTTGCACCTCGTCTGGGTTTTTTAGACCTTGCTTGTTACGCCCCAGTCTAGGGGTGCCTAGAGCGCAACATGAAAACGGGTCCCCAATCTTCCCCGAGTCCCAAGCAGCCACTCACACGTCTTATATACAATAGAACAGTTTATTTACAATAACTTAAGGGATCAAACAACTATAAATATAACTAAGGAAGCAACTTCGGGGTGGACCAAGGCCAAAACAATAACCAAAACACCTCTATCTGGGAAAATAAATCTCTTAACTCAAAAACCAAAATCACAATAAACTTACCTCCCTCACTAACGAAAAAACAGGAGAAAACACGTTCAAACGAAAAGGCAGTCCACCCTTACTATTTAAACAAACAAAAGAAAAGCTTGCTGATCTCCACCCAAGGCTGTTACAAAAAGGACGTGTGGCTGGTTGGAAGAGGAGGAGGATGAGGAAGTGCTGTCTCTCTGACAGCCGCCATCTTGGCTCCTTATATATCGGGTGCCATCAGCTGCAGCCAATCACGGGTTTGAATCGGACCTCTCTCCACCAATCACCTCTTGGGGATGGCCCACTCCTATTTGCATAAAAAAAATCAAAAACACACACAGACAGCAAAACACACAGCAAACGACACAAACTATGACCACAGTCATAACACCCCCACACTCAAGAATTAAACACATCCTTAAATGTTTAATTACTATTGCTCCGAGTAACACCGGGACAAAGTGTCAGCTATTATATTTTCGGTTCCTTTTTTGTGGTGGATCTGCAAATTGAAGTCCTGCAGAAGGAGAGACCAGCGCATGAGCCGCTGGTTTGAATTGCGCATATTTGCTAGGAATGTTAGTGGGTTGTGGTCTGTGTATACTTGGACAGGCTGTGAACTAGATCCAATATACACTTCAAAGTACTGTAAGGCCAACAGGAGGGCAAGAGCTTCCTTCTCGATTGTACTGTAGTGAAGCTGGTGCTTATTGAATTTCTTAGAGAAGTAACAGACAGGATGGTCGATAGCCTGCTCATCCTCCTGTAAGAGTACAGCACCTGCGCCGCACGCGCTGGCGTCAACCTCTAGCTTAAAGGGACGCGCAAAGCAGGGTGCTGCGAGGACAGGTGCCCGACATAACAACGCCTTGGCAGACTCGAAGGCAGCCTGGCAAGCAGGGGACCAAACGAAGGGTTTCAACGGACTCACAAGACCTGTTAGAGGAGCCACCACATCGGAAAAATTTCGACAGAAACCCCGATAATACCCACACATCCCAAGAAAACGGCGCAGCGCTTTCTTGGACTGTGGAACCGCGAAATCAATAATCGTCTGCACTTTCTCAGCCAGCGGACGGACCTGTCCCTGACCAACCTGTTTACCCAAATAGGTGACAGTGGCCTTGCCAAATTCACATTTTGCGAGGTTAAGCGTGAGGGAGGCCTCACGGAGACGACAGAAAATGAGGGATAGTGTGCGGAGATGATCGGACCAGGTGGAGGAGTATGCAACCACATCATCTAAATAGGCTTCACAGTTTTCCACGCCAGACAACACGATGTGCATTAACCGTTGGAAGGTTGCGGGAGCATTATGCAGCCCGAATGGCATAACCGTGTACTGGAGGAAGGTGTCGGGTGTGACGAAAGCGGAGATTTCAGAGGCACGGGGGGTTAAAGGAACTTGCCAATAACCTTTTAACAGGTCCAGCTTTGTCACATATTTAGCGGAGCCTACACGGTCGATACAATCCTCCATCCTGGGGAGTGGAAACGAGTCCGGTTTTGTGACTGAGTTGACCTTTCTATAATCATTGCAAAAACGAGGGGTGTTGTCGGGTTTCGGCACCAAAACACAGGGTGAGCTCCACGAACTTATACTGGGAACAGCTAACCCATGCTCAGTCAGATATTCCACCTCCTGCTGCATCATGGCCCTTTTAGTCGGGTTTACTCGGTATGCATGTTGCTTGATGGGTTTGTGGCCCTCCACGTCAATGTCGTGGTATAGTACAGATGTTTGACTGGGATGATCAGAAAAAAGCAACAAATTATCCTCAATCAACTTTGTAATATCTGCACGGGATGACGCAGATAGATGAGACAGAAAACTCTCCAAATTACTCAGCACCTCTGAATTTCTCAAACGAGCGGCTGGCATCAAGCCACTTTTCTCGGCCAAACCATCATCCACAAGGTGGTACTGAGGCGGAACAGCGGACACAGACATCACAGGCGCAGTAGGTGATTTCAGGAGATCACTCTTTCTGGAAAAGTAACGCTTCAGCATGTTTATATGGCATACTCTGGATTTTCTTTTCCGGTCTGGAGTTTGAACAACATAGTCTGTGTCACTAATTTTTCTCTCCACCGTGTATGGACCAGAAAACTGAGACTGCAGGCTGGATCCAGGTAACGGAAGCAGCACCAAAACTTCCTCACCGGGTTGGAATACACGGAGGACGGACTTTTTATCGTAACGGTGTTTCATTTTTACTTGACTCTGTGCCAAATTATTGCGAGCCAACTGGCATGCTAGGTTGAGACGCTCACGAAAAGAACAGACGTAATCCAGCACATTATGTTCAGGTTTCGGCGACTCTGACAGCCACTTTTCTTTAAGGAGTTGAAGAGGACCACGCACATTATGGCCGAAAATCAAATCGCAAGGGCTGAAACCTAGCGATTCTTGAGGAGTTTCACGTACAGCAAACAACAGCAAAGGGAGGCCCTCATCCCAATCTTTGTCAGACTCCAGGCAGTATTTATGCAACATGGATTTTAAAGTTTGATGGAACCTTTCAAGTGCGCCTTGGGACTCTGGATGGTAAGCACTAGATGTTATGTGTTTGATGTTTAGTTCTGTCATCACTTGTGCAAATAATTTGGATGTGAAATTTGTGCCTTGATCGCTTTGTATTGTTTTAGGCAACCCAAAAATGGTAAAGAACTTAGTGAGGGCTTTCACTACGGGTTTGGTTCGGAGAGTGCGCAGCGGGATGGCCTCAGGGTACCGCGTCGCAGCGCACATCACTGTCAAAATGTACTGGCTTCCGGATTTAGTTTTTGGCAGGGGACCTACACAATCCACCAAAACTCGTTCAAACGGCTCCCCAAGCACCGGGATCGGGTGAAGAGGGGCCGGAGGGACGGTTTGATTTGGCTTTCCAACCATTTGGCACGTATGACAGGTGCGGCAATACTTTGTCACGTCGGCTTTTAACCCGGGCCAGAAGAAATTGCGCAAGACATGGTGGTACGTTTTTTTAACACCAAGGTGGCCAGCTAAGGTGGCGTCATGGGCGAGACTCAAAACCTGCGGTCGATAGGCTGTTGGCACAACTACCTGATTGACAAGGCGCGTCTCACTGCAGTCGGGACTCCACCGTCTCATCAATACACCGTTGTCCAGAAAATACACACAAGGTTTTCTGTCTTCCTCAGCGGCTACAACCGAGGACAGACACAGGGTTAGAGACGGATCATTTCTCTGCGCATCAATTAACATTTCACGGGTGAGATTTAAACTCAGATCCTTATCAGCAGGAACACACTCAGACTCACTCACACATTTTGCTACTTCGTCACCCTCAGTAGCAGGAGACACTGAAACAGAGGCCTCACCCTCACTTAACGCAGCCATGAACGATTCATTCAAATCCACAGTTTCACTCAATTTACGAGCCTGTGCGCGCGTAATGGCGCACACAGGGAACAACTTAGGCAACAACACAGCAGAAGAGACAGAGGTGGGAGAGTCAGCAGACACAACCGAACTGAGATTGTTAATTACTTCGGGGAGAGGAAACACATTTCCCCCGGCCAAATCGTTTCCCAAAATAAATGAAATGCCACTAATCGGAAACCGTGGGAGTACGGCAACTTTCACATGCCCCGATACGAGTGGTGAATCCAAGTGGATCATGTGAAGTGGGGCGTTAAGTTCACTCATTTTAATTCCCCACACGAGCAGCTCAGAACCGCATGAAGTTTTATTTGAAAGTGGTAGGACACTAGCCAGCAGGAATGAATGATAGGCGGCGGTATCTCTAAGAATAGTTACGGGGACCTTATCAGATTAATTTGTTACAGAGACAAAACCAGTTGAAACAAACGGCTTGAAACGAGGGTCAACCTCATCGTATACCTCTGGGTTAGGTAACGGCTCAGGATGTTGTTCAGGCGGGGACGTGGTGTTTATGAAGCCCACACCTGCGGGAGACTTCGCGTTTTTGTGGTGTGTTTTTTTTCTAAGAGTCGGACAGACAGCGATCAGATGACCTGGCTCATGACAATAAAAACACTCGCGGTTCTCAGCCGCAGCGGGTAATGTGCTTTTACGCGTTAGCTTTGGTGATCGGTTTCTGTGCTCAGGCATTACCTGTGAAACACGAGGGGTTGGCATAGAAAACACACTTTTGTGGGTCAGAACGAATTCATCCGCCAGCACAGCTGCTTTTGTGACTGACGTTTCTTTTTGTTCATTCAAATAGACAACAATTCGATCCGGCAAACATTTTTTAAATTCTTCAAGTAGTATGAGTTGTCTCATTTCCGCCACGGTCTTAACATTACATGCTTGGCACCACTTGTCAAACAACACGCTCTTGTCACGCACGAACTCCACATATGTTTGGTTAGCAGATTTTTCCCTAGTTCTGAATTTCTGCCTATACGCTTCGGGAACCAGCTCGTAGGCCTGCAACACAGTTTTCTTCAGGATGTTGTAATCAAGGCTATCTTCAATAGACAGGCTGGCACAGACTTCCTGACCTTTCCCTATGAGTTTACACTGGAGGAGCAGTGACCAGAATTCTTTTGGCCAACTCAGGGCAGCAGCTATCCGCTCGAAAGCGCTGAAATAAGAGTCCACCTCAGACTCACGAAATGGAGGGACTAGTACAATGTGCTTACTAATGTCAAAAGCGGGAGCAGAAACAGAGCTGTGGCCAACAGGAGATACCGGGGTGGAAGCTACAGGGGCGTCTCTCTCAAGCTCAAGAGCTCTTATTCGCAGGTGCATAGCCTGCACCTCCAGCTGCTTATTTTGAGTTTCGACCTCCTTTATTTTGAGGGCTAGGCGGAGATCCTCCGTAGTCATGCCTCCCATGACTGGATCTGTGACCGACCCAAGCTCAACACCAGCAGTGAGCGTACCAGCAGCCTCCGCTGCTTTCGCCTTAGCTAACGGTGCGTCACTGGCCTTGTCACCCGCAGCAGCCTCAACCGCATCAGCAGCTGGGTTCGGAAGGACGCCCTGCTCCACCAACTCCGCACACAGCAAATGCTTAATTTCTGCCTTCCTGGCACTGTAAGGCACTTGCACATTATAACAATTTGCCAAAATCAATAGATCCGTTTTTCTACATTTATCAATTTTAGTCAGAGATGGACTGACCATGAAATCATCCAGTGCAAACTCCATAATTCCCCCACACACCAAAATTTACTGCCAACCAGAACAATTAGTAACAAAGCGCGACAAGAAGATGGACGAGCCCCCAATTCATGTTACGCCCCAGTCTAGGGGTGCCTAGAGCGCAACATGAAAACGGGTCCCCAATCTTCCCCGAGTCCCAAGCAGCCACTCACACGTCTTATATACAATAGAACAGTTTATTTACAATAACTTAAGGGATCAAACAACTATAAATATAACTAAGGAAGCAACTTCGGGGTGGACCAAGGCCAAAACAATAACCAAAACACCTCTATCTGGGAAAATAAATCTCTTAACTCAAAAACCAAAATCACAATAAACTTACCTCCCTCACTAACGAAAAAACAGGAGAAAACACGTTCAAACGAAAAGGCAGTCCACCCTTACTATTTAAACAAACAAAAGAAAAGCTTGCTGATCTCCACCCAAGGCTGTTACAAAAAGGACGTGTGGCTGGTTGGAAGAGGAGGAGGATGAGGAAGTGCTGTCTCTCTGACAGCCGCCATCTTGGCTCCTTATATATCGGGTGCAGCCAATCACGGGTTTGAATCGGACCTCTCTCCACCAATCACCTCTTGGGGATGGCCCACTCCTATTTGCATAAAAAAAATCAAAAACACACACAGACAGCAAAACACACAGCAAACGACACAAACTATGACCACAGTCGATAGACAACTGCGTCATGGGAGCTGAAAATAAATCCAGCTCAGCCATGCTGCACTCTGCCGATTTGTGATGCAATAAGGCCTTTTTTAAATTTTTAAATTTTTAATTTTTTTTTAGAGAAAAATAGAGAAATATGTTTCCGTTGCCTAGGTTTCTGCCAGCGGAGGACCTCCTTCCCTTAACACGGCTTCTCCCTACTGATTTCTTTTTTGCACCTCATCTGGGTTTTTTAGACCTTGCTAAAACACGGTCCCCCGGGGGCCTCTTTCTGGGTCTTCTGGCCAATACCATAATACCTCCAGAGCCTTCTTGAGAGTCTCTGGGGCCCTCTTGCCCGCCGGATATTCTGCTCATGACGTGGGAGACGGCCTGTGAGGCTATGTTTTTAGCTGCTGTTTTTAAATGGGGTTTAGCAATGGCAAAACTTTTCTTAATCAGAGGCGATACAAAACGAAATAGCTTTGAAAATACAGAACCTATCCCTCTCCCGTACATTACGGGGCCCCGTAAAAACCGGGGAGGGCTCCTCCTACCTGATTTTCATGATAACTCACAAAACGGTGAGGGTCTGATGCATCATTTATGTCACTGAAAAGAAACGGGTCTAAAATGTAATTTTACAACCGTCTTGCCAAAGGTAAACTCGATCGGTTGATTTTGATCCGTTTTAATCTCGACGGAAATATTTTCAATGTGGTTTTTGGCCACAGGTAGATAGTAGGGTGGGTTAAAATGCTGGGTAATTACCTCCCCGTAGGTACCTTTCACATCAACAATTCTCAGGAGAGGAGCGTAAGCGTCACCCACCACCTGATGCCTTACTATGTTATTGTAACAGTGACATAGTGCCTTTATATCCGCCGGGTGAGTAGCCAACCTCTCGTTGAAAATAATCCATTGCGATGGGGGGAAAAAAGCGCAGGTGAAATGCGCCCCCTGCCTGATATTCGTATCTCTTTTGAACGCTGCTAAAGTTCGGTTGCACATCAACTCCAATTTTTCTTAGAAAGGCATTAATCTCGTGTGTAAATTGAACCAGGTTACTGTAATAACCTCCTCTAATCTTTTGACGTTTGACCTCGGGCTCTGAAGCATCACCCTCAAGAGGTTTTTTCTCCATTCAAAGAATCCGGTCTCTATAGGCACGTTAAACCAGGTGTGAGGGTAGGAGATTTCCGTCAATGCTACCTGCCAGGAGCCCTCTAAATCTACATGTTGGGCTAAATCCACCTGAAATCTGGCGGCTGTGTTATTTTTAAACACGTTGAGGCTAATGTTAGAGGGCAGGGTGATGTAAAAACCCTCATTGAGCCGGTGATCCATGATGGAGTACTTGTAGTAACAGAGTGAAGGTTGAGGCGAGGTAGAGAAGCAGTTTTATGCGTTTTTCAGATCCTTGACCTTGACCTAGCTGTTGAACTTTTCGGGCCAATTTTTCCACCGTACCAACGCCTGCTTTTCACCTCGCACTACTCTTTTGTCTAAAATTTTGTCCACTCTGTAGAGCTTATCGTGAGCTACCTGTACTTTTTGCAACTCTGCTTCGCAAGTCCCTTCTATAGGTTCCCCGTCAAAATCTTTGAGTTTGTAAACAGGCGGTAGAAGAGGAATGCATTCAGATACGGTAAACAGCTTGTCGGAAAAGCTCTGCTTGTACTTTTTATCAAACACGCCTCTCAGTTTAGATATTCTCACCAGGTCCCCCTGATTAAAATTAAGCTTAAACTTTTCTTTGTAACGGAGAGGAAAAGAACCATACAGATTTTGAAAAACTAGAGGAGTATTTTCAGCCGTGACCTGCGCAGGGGTCATTTTTATACTCTTGTGGTAGCTGTTGTTGTAACTTTTGACCAGATCCTGCAACACGTCCAAGTACCTGCGTGTATTTTTGGCTGTAAAATACCTCCACATTCTCGTTTTCAACGTGTGGTTAAATCTCTCGAGGCTTTTAGATCGCTCCCTGTGGCAAAGTGATTAATGTTGTGTTTCTTCATCAAGCTCTTAAAATTTCTGTTGAAAAACTCTTTACCGGCGTCTGTCTGTAACTTTTCAGGGCTCTGACTCTCTATCAAAACAGATTCAAAGGCCCTGACAACCTCGGGGGCCGATTTTCTCTTTAGCGCCCTTACGTAGGCCTTTTTTGAAAATACATCTATAACGGTCAAGAGGTAATTGTAACCGTCATTGTGTTTCACCAGAGCCTGCATATCGCAAAGGTCTGCCTGAAATTGAACCAGAGGTCGGGGTACAAACACTCTATTCCGGGTAAAATGTACTCTGGCTGGTTTATGGAGAGTATAAGTGTCCTGCTCTGAGAGGAATTCTTTGACTTTTTCAATATTTACTTTTTTACCGGTTTCATCCTGCACAGCTCTGTGTAGTCTATCTACCCCTCCAAAACTCCCCGGGTGAGAGGGGTTATAATACACTTTTTCATTACACGTTTCTCTGACATGTTTACCCCACGCCTCTCCAAAGTTTATAAAAAAAATATCAAACATGTTTAGCATTTTTATGTTTTTTATTCACATCGCAACACATAACATCACATGAATTCATTATTCAAAAATATTTAGCTAATTTACACAATAAAAAGTAAGTAACAGCAAAACATCTACACATTAAAAAGTAATAAGAGCAAAACATTTAGCTAATACACATTAAAAGTAAGTAACAGCAAAACATCTACACATTAAAAAGAGCAAAACAAAAAAAATAAAAATAATAAAAAGTAATAAGAGCAAAAAAAAAGATCTACACAAACTAAGAAAACTAACATTGAGATTGTATGGTAGCCAGGGCTCTCCTCAGTAGCCTATAAGTGTAATAAGTGTAGCCTTCCAGAGTCTTTTGTTCGCTCGTTCAAAATGTGACATGTAGAAGTAGTCGGGCTCTTCCTCCAAACATGGGTGCTGGCTCTGGCTAGGATGATTCACCACACAACCGCTGCATATCTCCTGTCAATACAGCCCCAGAACGTGGTCCAACACATACAGCACCACGGATTTCACCGTGTTCCGAGTCCTCTGAGTCTTCCTCTTCCACACCCGAGTCCTCTGAGTCGTCCTCTTCCACACCCGAGTCCTCTGAGTCGTTCACTCATTGCTCAGGAGATGGTGGGGGTGTTGGTGATGCCAGTGTTTGCGCACAAGGTGGAACCGGTGTTGGTGGTCGAGGTGGCGGCAATGGCTGAGAGTCGGGCAAAGGCTCAGGTTCATCCTCTTCCTGGATAGTTGAAGAACAAGAACGGTACAGAAGGTCAGGAGCTGACAAAGACTGAAACAATTTTCTGCGTCACTTTGGAAACGGAGTACTAACCCTCCTCTGCGGTGAAGTTGCACGCGAAGGTTTAAGCGGCAGGGTGGTTGGTCTTGCCGGTCTTTGCACCGGTGGAGGCATTGAATCAGGGTCGGAAGGAGGCGGTGTACGAGGTGGTGAAGGAGGAGGAGACGGCAGCAGATTTTCCTGAGGTGTCATCTTGAGGCGGTTTTCAAATTTGCAAATTCCCGTGTCTTTTAAACACTTGAGATGATGATGATGATGAGGAGGAGGGGGGACTCTTGATTGGCTGTTGTAGAGATGAAGGGGAGTGTCTGCAAAACCCTTTACACCCACATGATGTCTCTAAAGGCCCGGCTGGCAACAAACAATAGTCTAATATTCTCCGCATTTTCCTCCATCATTTTCAGCCATTCCCCGAGAGGAATGCACAATGCTGTCTGAAATACGCCACATTCGCTGCTGAAATACTCCAGGACAAATTCCTCCGTGATCTTCTCTGCTTCCGTGCACATCTGATGGCTAGCTCTAAAGTACCATCTGCCGGAGGTTGCACTTTTGGTCTCCCACACCATGCTGGATACAATTGTTTTCCCGACTCTTTTTCTTTCGTCGGAAGCATTCCCTCCATTTTGAGGGGCTTCTGGTTTCAAAGCACTTGACCCCAACACGTTCAAGACAGACCAATCTGTGGAGGTGAGGTTGGCCCTGAGCCCCGAAGGGCTATAACTCTCCCCTTTTCAAAGCTGATAAAAACACGCTTCGTTCCCGCTGTAGTTGAATGCATAACCCCACGAACCACCATCTTGCAGCGGCCCTTCTTTATGGAGAGCCCCTGGTGGAGGCATCTGAATGCGGCATAGATGTGATACACGCTTCTTTGGAGCTTCCCATTGTTCCCGAAAGCATGTCACCGGAGTTTCAGAAAGCACCGTGCTCAGAGCACAGCGTTTTGTAAGATCCATTTTCCAACGCTCTGTTGCTGTAGAATCTTCGCTACTAGCATCAACCGGTAGTTTTTTTTTTACTTCTTCTTCTACCCTTCCTGTCTTTTTTAACATTTTCAGGTAGTAGAAATTCGAATAATATTATTAAAATTAAAACGATAACATAGATCAAACCCTGTTATAAACTGTACCATAGCATAGACATAGCATCGTCTCATGGCGCCAGAGACTGATGACGTGGGAAGCACCTCATTGGATGAGGGAGAGATGACGTGGGCAGCGCCTCATTGGCTGACAGGGAGGCGGGACTAATGGCGTGGGCAGCGCCTCATTGGATGACAGGGAGGCGGGACTTAACCATAATCCTGGAATCTCATTGGTCGAGAGGGAGGCGGGACTTAGAGAGAATCGTGAAATCTCATTGGTCGAGAGGGAGGCGGGATTTAGAGAGAATCCTGCAATCTCATTGGTCGAGAGGGGGCGGGGCTTAGAGAGAATCCTGCAATCTCATTGGTCCAACGAGAACAATAGAGAACAATAGACCTGTCACTTTGACAAGAAGTGCATTATATACCTCTCTTGCTTACCTAACTTATAGGATCTGTGCTTCCTGCATGGAGCATTGAGCGTTTGTACTCGACGCATCTAGTGGTACATGAGATAGTTTGGTTGATGTCCAAAATGTGCTGAAATACTCGGCTCTCCTCTGCCCTGCTGACTCCTGCTGTCAGATGCGTGTTCAAGTTTGTGGGGGCGTGGCTTTGGACAGAGCACTGACGGGAGGGGGAGGAGGGGGTGGAGCTTAGAGGAGGTGCCACTTTCAAATCTTGCTAGCTCTCCAACATTACCAACTATAGCTTTAACTTCTTTATACCCCAGTTTTGAACATAGTCCGAGCAGCACAGTCAGTCAATTAGACTGTATGCAAATTCTCACAATACAATACAAAAGCAGAGGCAATGTTAATCAAAATCACCAAAGCAAACCTTTTTAGCTACACAATTGATAAAATCAAACATATACCAATGATTTTACTTGCAAGAAAAGAGAAAGAAGTCTGCCTGACTGTGTGCTTTTATGTGCAGGCAGGAAGTTCTGTGTGACAAGTCACGCCCCCTCCTTCTCTGAGCAGCTCTTTGAGTCTCAGTTTTCTTCTGACTGGCAACATGACCCCATCTCCTCTCAGCACAGCAATGTAAATGGAGTTAGTGATATCCAACAATAAGCTATGCAGACTTCAGCAAATGATTTCTTTTTTTTTTTGACAAAGTGACACAAGCTCAACTTTTTACTACAGCACTAACAATATCATCAACAAAACTTAAATTTTTAAGCAAGACGGCAGCAATTCTATCAACAAAAACTTAAACAGCACAAAACTTTATAAAACAGCACAGCACACTTTGATAAGATTCACAATGCAATCATTTTATAATACTTGGCATGGCAATATGTAGCACATTCATAATTCGTTGATCATTCAGACATCAACCTTTAATTGTAATTTTACAGTGATAATTTGAACGAATTACATGTATTTTCGGTTTTTTAAATTTATAGTTTATTATTGCTAATTATATTGTTCTTTTTTTGTTGGTTGAGGGTTATACCTCTTTTAAATTATTATTTTACTTGGTTATCTTCTATTTTGTCAACTTTTTTAATTTGTGCATTATGATGCTTATTCCTATTCTAGTCTGCTATTTTTCTCTACTTTTGAGCAGGAGTTTTTAGATGTACTCAGTTTGACACACACACACACACACACACACACACACATGCGCGTGCACACACTCACTCCTGCCGGCTTACACTCACACACGCTGTAGTTTTCAAATCCTAACCTTTACATTCAATACACTACAGCTCTGCACTATATTGAGGTGTTTAAAGTACTTTTAGCAGTACAGTTTGAGAATCACAATATATGTTTCACTAACTTTAATTTTTCAAGATAGACTTTAAAAGTAGTGTAGATTTAACAGACGCGGATTAATACACAGGCTTCCCTAGGCTGCAGCCTAGGGGCCCCACGTGTGGAGGGGCAGTGGCGTCACAGCCGTGGGGGACTTTTAAAACAAGGTGATTTCATCCCCCCGACTTTCTCCTAAGGTACTAAACCGTTTGCCCGCCCTCGCGGTGTACCAGCGTACTAAAATGGAGCGCACCTCAGTCCCCCATACATGAAAACCCATTGGCCAAGTGTAGAAGAGTGATAATGTTATGTTATGACGGGAGTTGTCCTCAGGGTGGCAGCATAGGCTGGTTAGATTGGTTGACCTCTTGACCTGTATGCATGTCCGCCATATTGAAAAGTGTTCAGTAAACTAACCTCAAACGTAGCTCCTGTGTCCGTCCATTTTTCTATAATATCGCAAGGATATTACATTTTGGCGACGAGGAGACCCAGCGAGCTCACTGTGAGTTGTAAGAAGAGGAAGCAGCTTGTGAGTTCGGCAACGCGGGGACTCGGTTGAATGTCGAGCGTCGAGGAGGCTAAACGCTAGCAGCATCGCTAACGACGGGGCTAGTAGCAGCGACGAGAAGACAGCGTCGGGATGGCTACGGCAATGGTTGGGACACTCGCGGCTTTTGACAGCCAGATTAAAGCCTGGGAGGAGTACGTCGAGGTGATGGAACATTTTTTTGTGGCAAACGATATCACAGAAGCTGAAAGAAAGCGGGCTATATTGTTGAGCTCAGTTGGCAGCCGGACATATAGTTTAATGAGAAACTTGTTAAGCCCGGAGAAGCCTGGTGAGAAGTCATATGAGGACTTGACTAACCTGCTTCAGTCACACTACAACCCAAAGCCCAGTGAGATAGTCCAGAGATTCAAGTTTAACTCGAGGACGAGGGCGGTGAATGAGACTGTGACGGAGTATGTAGCGGTGCTACGGGAGCTAGCTCAACACTGTAACTACGGGGATAAGCTGAAAGAGATGCTGCGCGACAGGCTCGTATGCGGCATTGCGGATGACCGCATCCAGCGGAGATTGTTGGCGGAGCCCGACCTGACTTTTGAGCGGGCGCTGAAAGTCGCACAAGCCATCGAGACCGCAAGCAGGGACGTGCGGGACCTGCAACTGCAACCGAAAACGATGGACAGTAATGTGAGTAAAGCGGCAGCACAACTGCCAGTGCACAATGTGAAAGTGGGACAGAAGTGGCAAGGAAAAACGACACCGCTAACGTGTTACAGGTGTGGGGGTGAACATGTGGCACGGGACTGTCGGTTCATCAATGAAAAGTGCCATGGCTGCGGAAAAAAAGGACATGTGAAGAAGATGTGCAGATCCTTGCCTCCTACAGGCCAGCAGCAGCTTAAGGGGGGAGGGAAGCATAAGCAGTTTGTAAAAAGGGATAAAAAACAGTCTGCACACCACATAAGTGAATCCCCTGTGAATCTCTCTAGTGATGAAGAGGTGTTTACATTGCACAATCTAACAGAGCCAAAAATAGCAAAAACAGACCCCATTACTACTCAGCTAAACCTAAATGGTAACATGGTAAAATTTGAAGTAGATACAGGTTGCAGTGTGACAATTGTATCAAAGACTGAGTATGCTAAGTTATGGGCAGCAGCAGGGGGTACACCAGAGCTACAAGATTGTTCACTGACACTTAAAACATACACTGGTGAGAGAGTGCCTACACTAGGTGCAGCAGAAGTAACTGTGCAGTTCAAAGACCAAACCAAACAGCTTCCAGTGGTGGTCGTAGCTGGGCCAGGGCCAAACCTGTTGGGCAGATCATGGATTAAAGAGCTGGGGATGAACTGTGTTCTGCTTAACAACATAGAACAAAAACAGATAACACTGCAAGAGGTGTTAAGGCAGAATGGGGACGTTTTCAAAGAGGAACTGGGGACTTGGAGGGGCCCCCCAGCAAAAATATACGTAAAAGAAGGAGTTGCTCCAAAGTACTATAAACCCCGCCCAGTCCCTTATGCTATGAGAAAGAAAGTGGAGGTCGAGTTGGAGAGACTCACCAATCAAGGGATAATCGAGCCAGTGAAGTTCTCTGAGTGGGCTGCCCCGATTGTTCCTGTGTTGAAGCCTGACAACTCAGTGCGCATCTGTGGAGATTACAAGCTCACAGTCAACCTGGTGTCAAAGTTGGAACAGTATCCAATACCAAAACTAGAGGACTTGTTTGAGAAGTTGTCCGGTGGTGAAAAGTTTAGTAAACTGGACTTGAGCCATGCCTATCAACAGGTGATGATAGATGAAGCATCAAAGCCCTATGTCACCATTAACACACACAAAGGTCTGTTCCAGGTGAACCGTCTGCCATTTGGGGTTTCTTCCAGTCCAGCCATATTTCAGAGACTGATGGAGAGTCTGGTGGCTGGCATCCCAAATGTGGCAGTATATTTGGATGACATTTTGTTGACAGGCCAAAGTGACCAAAAACATCTGGCAACGTTGAACCAGGTGCTGACACGTCTGCAGGAAGCTGGCCTTCGCCTGAAGCGCAACAAATGTGCATTCATGGAACAGGAAGCAGAGTTCTTAGGACATAAAGTGGATGCCTCGGGACTTCATCCCCTACCACACAAGGTCAGTGCAATACAGAAAGCACCAGCACCCACTAATGTCACTGAACTGCGTGCGTACCTTGGCTTGCTAAATTATTACAACAGATTCCTGCCAAACTTGTCCACATTGTTGTCTCCCTTGCACGAACTGTTGAGAAAAGAGACAAAATGGAAATGGGAGACAGAACAAGAGAGAGCGTTTGAGGAATCCAAGCGCCTCATGCAATCGTCTGAAGTATTGGTGCATTATGACAGTCAAAAAGACTTGATCCTGTCCTGTGATGCCTCGCCCTATGGAGTGGGGGCGGTGTTGTCGCATCGAATGCCAGAGGGACAAGAGCGACCAATCAGCTTTATGTCAAGGACACTGACATCAGCTGAATCCAACTACTCACAATTAGACAAAGAGGGCTTGGCAGTGATGTTTGGCATTCAGCACTTCCACAAATACCTGTACGGAAGGAAGTTTGTCATTTGTACTGATCACAAACCCTTGCTATCCCTCTTCAACGAGATGAAGGCTGTGCCTAACATGGCATCTCCTCGTATTCAGCGATGGGCTGTAACGCTGAGAGCGTATGAATATGAGATCATCTACAAACCTGGAAAACATCATGGAAATGCAGATGCCATGAGTCGCCTTCCTCTGCCGCAACCTGCAGCCAAGGAGGAACAGGAGGAAAGAGTGCTCATGATGGAGACTGTAACCCTCGTGTCCACAGTGGAAGTGAGCAGGTGGACAAACAGAGACCCTGTATTGTCCAGAGTTGCACAGTTGATACAACATGGCTGGCCAATGCACGACTTAGATCCAGCTTTCCAACCTTATTCTGTGAGAAAAACAGAGTTAAGTGTACAAAATGGGTGTGTACTGTGGGGGTCACGTGTTGTGGTGCCGCCACCAGGGCGAGAGGCCATGTTACAGCAATTACATCATGGTCACATTGGTATCACTAGGATGAAAGCTTTAGCACGGAGCTACTTCTGGTGGCCAAAATTGGACGCAGACATAGAGACTGTAGTTAAAAGTTGTGTCACATGCCAAGAACACCGTAACCTGCCTGCTCCAGCACCACTTCACCCGTGGGAGTGGCCAAGCAAACCGTGGCAGAGATTACACATTGATTATGCCGGACCTTTTATGGGACACATGTTTCTGATCCTGATGGACGCGCATTCAAAGTGGATGGATGCTTATCCTGTAACAACCTCCACCTCAGCCATCACAATTGAATGCCTGCGAAAGAGCTTCAGTAATCAGGGGATACCAGAGACAATTGTGTCCGATAATGGCTCATGTTTCGTGAGTGCGGAATTCAAAGACTTTCTGAGGAAAAATGGTATTGAGCACATCACATCTGCTCCATATCATGCTTCATCCAACGGCTGTGCTGAGCGCGCAGTCCAGACGTTCAAGTCAATGATGAAAAAGGCAGGAGAGGGCAGCATTGCCACTAAAGTGTCGAGAGTGCTGTTTAATTATCGCATTACACCACAGTCCACCACAGGGCTCTCACCTGCGGAAATGTTGCAAGGAAGGAAGTTAAGGTCTACACTGGATCTGCTTCATCCTGATCGCAGAGTAAAGGTGGAGCGAAAACAGCTCAGCCAAAAGAAACATCATGACAAGCAGCAAAAAGGGAGAGGATTCCAAGAAGGAGATGCTGTGGTCACGAGAAACTTCAGTCATGGTCCTAAGTGGATTCCTGGTTTCATTACAAAGATCACAGGTCCTGTCTCTTACAAGGTCATGTTAGGAGATGGTAACATTGTACGCAGACATGTGGATCAGATACTGTCAAGACCTGAGAAAGGGGACTGTTTGGAGGCAAAGATCACAGAACCATTGGGACTGTCTGTTTCACCCACAGCAGTAAGGGATGCGTCAGAGACTTCCACTCTGGCAGGAAACGGCAGTGTTCAGGAGACACACCCTCAGAGTGTGTTAAGTCCTGCTCCAGACAAAGCAACTCCATCAGTGTCTGACATTCCACCTCCAGACCCTGCAAGGCTGTCACAACCTGTGGTAGCACCTGTGCGCCGGTCACAAAGGACTGTGTGCAAACCAAGTTATTTGAATGACTATGAGTGTTAAATTGATGGTTTAAAACGAAAAAAAAAAAAAAAAAAAAAAGAAAAAGTAACTTGGTGATTGTTGTTGGTTATTGTTACTGTGAAATGTGTTGAGTGACAAACAAACCTTAAGTGCCTATAAATGGTTGTTTCAGTGTCAGTTGAGTATGTGTAAGATGACACAATGTTATTGTGGGGCATGGAGAAAAATAGCTTAAGGGGGGAGGAATGTAGAAGAGTGATAATGTTATGTTATGACGGGAGTTGTCCTCAGGGTGGCAGCATAGGCTGGTTAGATTGGTTGACCTCTTGACCTGTATGCATGTCCGCCATATTGAAAAGTGTTCAGTAAACTAACCTCAAACGTAGCTCCTGTGTCCGTCCATTTTTCTATAATATCGCAAGGATATTACACCAAGTTAGATTGATTGACAGCCATCAAGCCAATCACAGCCATTTGACCAAACCCACTAGTCCCGGCCCCCCGGGAAAGTAAACACTTACATGTAACACGGAGCTGCCGTCACTCGCTGCCGCAGACAGCGAACAGAGCAGAGGTATGAAACGGTTATTTAACTAGTTAATAATGTAGAATTTTGTCTGTCAATAACTAAACTATGTCTTGCTTTGTGGCATGTCCGCTAATATTAAGCAAGCCAGGTGGCAAAAAAAGTTAATGCAAGCCAGGTAAAGTTAATGGTAACTGACAGATAGTTTTCTAGAGACATCCACTGATTTTGATATTATTCAACATTATCATTATTCTTTTTGTTAGGAATGCCAAACAAGAAGAGGCAGCAGAAGATTGACTTCTTTTTCAAGTCAAGTTGTCATTTAATTGGAGTTATGTGACAGGAGGGAAACAGAAAGCTAGCTTTCAATCCATAAATGCACTAATTCAATTTTATGGTAGTACATTCATATTCTTGCATTAATGCCATGTAGGTGTTCATTTACGTAACTTAAAGCTATTTGTTGGAGCTTAAAACCTTCTTTTCAATGAAGAAAATCTCCTACATCAACTCATCCCTGTTACTGCTCTCAGAAACTAGAAAAGAATAGAAATGAAGACAATGAAATGCAATAAAACTATTAAAATCTTAAATAATAAGAGGAATAAAATAATATAGAGTACAATAAAGGCTAGGATGAAAGATTAGTTAAAACAGATTAGAACAACAAAATATATGTAAAATAATTAATAAAAAGCAGATAAAAGAACAACAAAAGAATTGAATGTTTCCTAATCAAAATCAAGGCTGTTTGTTCTAAGTTTACATAAAATATTTTAACACTTCCATGTTCAGGAATATTAACATTGAGTTCTTTATGTTGGATGTTTCTGAGGAAGGGAAGTTCAGGAGTCAGGACAAAGGAGAGCATGGAGAAGATGAGGGAGAGAACAGGAGAGAAGTTGGAGAGAAGACAAGAGGGGGAGAACACAGGAGAAGAGAGGGAGAACACAAAAGAAGGAGAAGGGGAGAACATGAGAGAAGGAGAGGGAGATAACACAAGAGAAGAGGGAGGAACACAGTGTTCTTGCTAATTTCACTCACTCACACTTGTTCTTTAATAAGACATATACATGAATTTCTTAATACCATGATATGTGATTGCTTGTGAATATATAATATCTTAGGTTAAAGAGCGTTGTGCTATAATGTACATTTTGAATGCAATATTATTGGCATATCCTAGTGAAGAAAATCTAGAAATGCATCACATTAGTTTTGGAGACTGAAACAGGGGCCAAAGGTGGTTGCGGTGCTCATGTGCTACCCCAGAACCCCCCCACATTTAAAATTGCTGCTCCACCCCTGTGGAGGGGTCCTTGAATTGGCCAGATTATTTTTTAGAAATTTAAATACACTTGTATAATTATGGTACTTGTACAATAATGGAAAAATTCATTGACCTCTATTGGTCCATGGGGTAATAAACAAACAAAACAGCACTGATTGGGCAGACATGGGTCACCTCATCCAATCAAGCTCATCGATTCGATTTGACCTACCTGTGTGCTAACCGGAGTGTGTGTGGATCATGTTTGCCAAATATTCTCCTGCACTGTTACACATGGTGCAAAATTACATTTTTTCTGGGAGAGCATGATGCATAAGGGGGGGCCCACATAAAAAATAGCCTAGGGGCCCATGACTACCTTAATCCTCCTCTGGATTTAACATAAGTTTTTAGCGATGTAGGTTCGAGAAATACAACAGCATTAATTTTGACTCAATAAAAACAACACTAGAATTAGTCTAACTCTATAGGCTTTCTTTCTCTCTACCTGATCATCTGTTATTGTACTGCTTTGTTTTCCTTCTCTTTGCTATGGCCTTGAAGTGTTTTCAGATTGTTGAAACTGCATTTAAGTTCTCTGTTCTCTATGTCTCAATACAGCTACAATGTGTTAATTAATACAGTTTCAGGTGTGTCCACTTTAGTGTATCTAACATCAATGTAACTGCACAGGAATATATCTGGAATTAATTTAGCAGAGTTGAGATTTGTCTTTTGTTCAGTTCTATATTAGTTCCTTTTTACTTCTATCTTCACTTCCACTGGTCTCCTCCCTACTCCTCCACATGATATAACACAGTTATCATACAATGTTACTATAAATTGGTTGATCCTGCTCATAGAGACTGCAATTTGGGTTTTCAGGGTTGTACACTCAACAAGACACAGAAAGACCACTTTTTTTAACCCTCCATGCCCCGTCCAGTGTGTCTCCCTTTTTCTAGTGGGGGACCCCGCTTATTTATTATTAGATAAGCCCTTTTTCCTCATTCGTTCAGACCTTTTGAGCTCTAAAAGCGTTAACCCCAAGTTACTGGGCTTATTATGAGCAACAGAGTTACATTTACGAACGCTACGGCAACACTTCTGAGCATCAAACGCAAAGTCAAATTTATGAGTTTTGGTTTGCAGTCTGGTCTTATCTCATGACCTACTTTTTTACTCCCGAGTTGGGGCTTCTCATAGACTCATGTAAACTCATACAAAGAGTAACTTTTTTACTCTTTTATTTTAAAACTCGTAACTCATACTTTATGAATGTTAGTATTTACTTCAGACCCACAAGCCACTTTTATCTCTCAAATCACTTTATAACTACTTTTCAGGTTCTTTTGGAGAATTTAGAGAAAATAGACCCTGCTTGCTGGACAGACCTTGGTGTGACTGTGTATGAACAAAAATGGCAAGATGTCTCTCACCTCTTTGCTGTGGCCGCTGCACAGTGTCACCCAGGCCCAGCCACAGCAGCAGACGTCTTCTCTTCTGATCAAATTCTGTCCAATCCTGTTCGTGACTCCAGTCTATGTTGTAGAGAAAGTATTCTTCAAGAAAAATGCAGAGATTGCAGCTTGTGTGTTCAATGGAGTTTAATTGCAAAAAAACTGAACCTAGTATGAGTCTATATCATCTTTATACAGAATCAAACAATTATGATGTGATAAGACATCTGTTTCCTCTTTTTACTGGGTACAATTCTATGTACCCTCGGTAGACACCTATTTCCTGTTATGAAACCAGAATGTCCCAATGAAAAGGAAATAACAAGAGTAAGAACTTAACATGAATTTTGTCTTAATAATGTATCTACACACTACATCCCAGATATATTCGGTAATGCATACACACAATATTTTCTGTGCGGAAGTGTGACAAAGAGTCGGTAGGACAGACAGGATGACAGCCACTTTTCCACGTATAATTTTGGTATTTCTTTCCTCATATAAGATGCAGAAGACACAACCTGCTACCACATTACTATTGTTTGATCTTGTAATGTTGCTTTGTGGATTGGAGTTTGGGACATTTCTCTTTTATTTGATAAGTGAAGGATCTGTTTAGTTGTCAGACTGTGAACGCCATCAGACCGTCATAGCCCTGTCCCGCGCTGCCAGCTTACCCTTAAACACAAACATCGTATCACCTCTGTTATGGCTCTGTTACTACCTCTAATGGTGGATCGGAGGCTGCCTCCCCATTCCGCCTATGTAACTTTAATAAAGATGGCGAAGTGGAATAACGGTGCAATATTCCCAGCTTGTAAAGGCTGGGGCTAGAAAGGGGCTAACATCTTCATACATTGACTAGCTTCCTGCCTCAGTAAATACATGAAACATCTGAAACACGACAAGAGACTGCTGTTTTTGGTAAAAAGTCACAAGTCAAAAAGCATGGGAACCACTGGTTTAATCTTTAACAATGTATTGTGTTTTTCATCTTTTCATACATTATGTTATGTAAAATCTTAACCAGCTACTATAGCTATCAGTTAAATGTAGGGGAGTAAAATGTACAATATTTCCTTGAATTTCAGTGCAGTAGAGGTCTAAAGTAGCAGTACAAGTCCAAGTACAGTCCTTGGGTGAATGTACTTTGTTACATTCCACCACTGCATGCAAGTGAATTCACACATTTCAGCCTCACACATGTAGGCAAACAAAAGTTAGATAGGTGATCATAAGTTTGAAAGGGTGCAGTGTCACTTCTGGATAATTCACTCTTGCTCCAAACCAACTTCCACCTAAACTAAAAAATGCAGTCGTTGCAGTGTTTGATCATGGGACACTTCAGATGGCAGAGCCATAAAGATTGCAACATAGTGAAATAAATCAGTCAGTCAATGTTCATTCTCACTTCAGTACATGACATAGGAAGACCTTCACTACATACGGTGCCTATAAAAAATATTCAACCCTTAATTGTTTTCCTCTTTTATTGCTTTTATAAATGGAATCATGGTCAATACACAAGAAATATACAAAACAAAAAATGTTCAAAAAACCCCTTTAGTGTGAAAGTGAAAACAGATTTCTACAAGCAATCAGTCAATTAATTAAAATGTATAACGTAAAATAAGTGATTGCACAAGTATTCAAGTCTGTGTGGATAGGTCTCAGTCAGGCCTACACATCTGGACACTGCAATTTTACTCCATTCTTATTTGCAAAACTGCTCAAGCTCTGTCAGGTTGCACAGGGATCGGACGTGAACAGCCCTTTTCAAGTCCAGCCACGAATTCTCTATTGGACTGAGGTCTGGGCTTTGACTCGGCCACTCCAGAACATTCCCCTTGTTGTCTTTAAACCATTTCTGTAGCTTTCGCTGTATTGTTCGGGTCATTGTCGTGCTGGATATTGAATGTTCTCCCAAGTCGTCATTGTTTTGCAGACTGAATCAGGTTGTCCTCCAGGATATCATTATATTTTGCTGCATTCATTTTAGCCTCTACCTTTACAAGCCTTCCAGGGCCTGCTGCTGAGAAGCATCCCCACAGCATGATGCTGCCACCACCATGGTGGGGATGGTGTGTTTGTGGTGATGTGTGGTGTTTAGTGTCCCCCAAACATAGCGTTTAGTATGATGGCCAAAAAGCTCCATTTTGGTCTCATCAGACCAAAGAATCTTCTTCTAGTTGACCTTGGAGTCTCCCACATGCCTTTGGGTGAACTCTAGTGGAGATTTAATGAGCTTTCTTCAACAGCCGATTTCTCTTTGCCACACTCCCATAAAGCTTTGACTGGTGAAGAACCCAGGCAACAGTTGTTGTATACACATGCTCTCCCAGCTCACCTGCTGAAGCTTTTATCTCCTTCAGAGTAGTCATAGGTGTCTTGGTGGCCTCCCTCACTAGTCTCCTTCTTGCACTGTCACTCAGTTTGTGAGGATGGCCTTCTCTAGGCAGATTTACACATCTGCCATATTCCTTCCATTTCTTAATGATAGATTTAACTGAGCTCTGGGGGATGTTCAGTGACTTGGAAATGTTTTTGTATCCATCTCCTGACTTATACTTTTCAATCACAGAGTTGCTTGGAGTGTTCTTTTGTCTTCATGGTGTAATTTTAGCCAGGACTACTGATTAACCAGTGACAGGCCTTCAGGCACAGGTGTCTTTATACTACAATCAGTTGAGACACATTCACTGCACTCAGGTGATCTCCTTTTTTTTACTAATTGTGAGACTACTAGCACCAATTGGCTGGACCTCTGTTGAATTAGGTCAGTTAATTTAAAGGGGGTGAATACTTATATAATCTCCTATTTTACATGATATATTTTTAGTAAATTGACATTACTTTGTAGAAATCTGTTTCACTTTCACATTAGAGATGTTTTCTTTTCTAATTGTTTTGTTTCATATATCTTTTGTATATTGACCATGATTCCATTTACAAAAGCAATGAAAGGGAAAAACAATTAAGGGGGTGAATACTTTTTATAGGCACTGAACACTAGATGACTTGGCTGCATCAACAGGTAGTCTTGTGATGGTCTAGAAGATGGTCATGAAGTTTAAGAAGTATACAACATAAATAAAGCTGTCCTCAACACTGGATCCTTTGTCATCATGGTTCAAAGAAAAATAACGTGGTTGAGGCCATACAATTAGCATGGTCATTGATTGTAAAAAAGGAAACAAATGCCAATGACGGGAAATGTTTTGGTCACATGGGTTGTTTGTCTATTATGTCTTCTAGATGAGGAGACTTGTCACTGGAAACTGTTTTGAACTGTGTCACTCTGTGTTGGGCAGTAACGCTTTACTCGGAAGGATGGAGGATCAGGGAGAGAGGCATCCTTTCAACAGCTGGAAGTATCATCATTATTTTGAGTTTGTCTCAGTCAAAGATGTATAGAATATTGTAGTCTGTTGCAAACTTTGTGTGACCGGCATTATTTCACAACTGTGAAAAATATAACATCATATTTGCTGAAGCATCTGATATGACAGCACAGCAATGTGGAACTTGTTGACAAAAACACTGGTGCTGACAATAAGGCATCCATTCACTAACAAGACCACGCCACAGTTTAATGTTAAGGTAGTTTATTTAAATTGGTAGAAGATTTTGGAAAGGATAGGAAAGGGGGGTCGGGGTTGTTGGATGAGGGAAGGGGGTCAAGGTTGGTGGATGAAGGAAAAGGGGGGGTTGAGGTTGGTGGATGAAGAAAGGGAGGGGTCGAGGTTGGTGGATAAAGGAAAGGGGGTTCGAGGTTGGTGGATGAAGAGGGGGGTTTGAGTAGGGTTGCAGATTGGCTGGACCAGAACCAGAGAGGAACCAGAGAGGTTGAGACTCAGAATGGGAGTACGTCTCGATGGCCGCATGTCTTGGTCGATGTGGCTTCGTCATCCCACCCATGGTTCCTGTGCTGAAATGGCCTGGGTTCCTTTTCTGGAGGATCTTCTTGCCATGGGATGGCGATGTCGAAGGCTGGGCTGCCCGTGATCCTGTGAGAGAGGATAGTGGAGAAGGAGAGGGTCTGGGGGGAGGGTTAGAAGAACTTATCATTACTACTAAATTATTTCCAGAGAGTCATGTCAAACTGCCACAGAGAGAGATGTTTGCTACCGACCTCGAGAGAGGGAGAATATGTGGCGATGGAATCTAATTTGAAGGCCATTGTTGCTGAGGTAGACTTTTTGTACAACATAATTGCAGTCCATTCCATTTCCATTTATTGATACAGCAATTATACATCCTGGGTTCACAGGACCATGTAGAGTAGGCGACCATGAACCACTAATACCCCTTTCACACTGGCCAAAAATCCCACTACACCAGCTAACAGCTAGCGTTTGTGTGCAATGTGATTGTATATCATCAGGATTTACTACCGGGTCCAGAGGAGGATTAAGGTAGTCATGGGCCCCTAGGCTATTTTTTATGTGGGCCCCCCCTTATGCATAATGCTCTCCCAGAAAAAATTTAATTTTGCACCATGTGTAACAGTGCAGGAGAATATTTGGCAAACATGATCCACACACACTCCAGTTAGCACACAGGTAGGTCAAATCGAATCGATGAGCTTGATTGGATGAGGTGACCCATGTCTGCCCAATCAGTGCTGTTTTGTTTGTTTATTACCCCATGGACCAATAGAGGTCAATGATTTTTTCCATTATTGTACAAGTACCATAATTATACAAGTGTATTTAAATTTCTTTATATTAACTTTCTTTTATTGGAAGCAATTTCACAGGCAAAAACATGACAACGCAATGTGGCATAGCTGACTTCCATTCTGACCATTTTCCTTTACCTTTTTGTCCCTTTTTATCCCTCCCTCCCCAGAATTTTATCCCTCCCTCCCCAGAATACTTACAATAAATACATACACAGAGCAAAAAAAAAAAAAAAAAGAGAGAAGAAAAAAAAAAAAAAAAGGGGGGCGGCTCAGTCATCACAATCAGGCAGAGATGTCAAGGATTCAATATGGGTTAAGAGAGGTCTCCAAGTCTTTTCAAATGAATTTAAGGAGCCATTGAGGGAAAATCTAAGCTTTTCAAGTCTAATGGACAATAACAGCTCTTTCACCCACCTGTTGTGAGAAGGAGGTTGAACATGTTTCCAATTAAGAAGTATGAGTCGCCTAGCCAACAGGGTGGTAAAGGCCATAACAGTCTGCATGACTTTTGTGGTGATAGGGTGCAAGGGGGTACCAAATAAGGCCAATAAAGGTTCAGGAGTGATAGTAATATTGTAAGCTATACTAATGGTTTTGAAAATTTCGGACCAGAATGTGGCAAGCGTGGGACAGAACCAGAACATATGGGAATGGTCAGCTGGAGATTGTTTGCACCTATTACATGAGTCAATTACATTAGGGTAAAGTGTATTTAAATTTCTAAAAAATAATCTGACCAATTCAAGGACCCCTCCACAGGGGTGGAGCAGCAATTTTAAATGTGGGGGGGTTCTGGGGTAGCACATGAGCACCGCAACCACCTTTGGCCCCTGTTTCAGTCTCCAAAACTAATGCGATGCATTTCTAGATTTTCTTCACTAGGATATGCCAATAATAGTGCATTCAAAATGTAGATTATAGCACAACGCTCTTTAACCTAAGATATTATATATTCACATATATATGTCTTCTCTCCAACTTCTCTCCTGTTCTCTCCCTTATCTTCTCCATGCTCTCCTTTGTCCTGACTCCTGAACTTCCCTTCCTCAGAAACATCCTACATAAAGAACTCAATGTTAATATTCCTGAACATGGAAGTGTTGAAATATTTTATGTAAACTTAGAACAAACAGCCTTGATTTTGATTAGGAAACATTCAATTCTTTTGTTGTTCTTTTATCTGCTTTTTATACATATATTTTGTTGTTCTAATCTGTTTTAACTAATCTTTCATCCTAGCCTTTATTGTACTCTATATTATTTTATTCCTCTTATTATTTAAGATTTTAATAGTTTTATTGCATTTCATTGTCTTCATTTCTATTCTTTTCTAGTTACTGAGAGCAGTAACAGGGATGAGTTGATGTAGGAGATTTTCTTCATTGAAAAGAAGGTTTTAAGCTCCAACAAATAGCTTTAAGTTACGTAAATGAACACCTACATGGCATTAATGCAAGAATATGAATGTACTACCATAAAATTTAATTAGTGCATTTATGGATTGAAAGCTAGCTTTCTGTTTCCCTCCTGTCACATAACTCCAATTAAATGACAACTTGACTTGAAAAAGAAGTCAATCTTCTGCTGCCTCTTCCTGTTTGGCATTCCTAACAAAAAGAATAATGATAATGTTGAATAATATCAAAATCAGTGGATGTCTCTAGAAAACTATCTGTCAGTTACCATTAACTTTACCTGGCTTGCATTAACTTTTTTTGCCACCTGGCTTGCTTAATATTAGCGGACATGCCACAAAGCAAGACATAGTTTAGTTATTTACAGACAAAATTCGACATTATTAACTAGTTAAATAACCGTCTCATACCTCTGCTCTGTTCGCTGTCTGCGGCAGCGAGTGACGGCAGCTCCGTGTTACATGTAAGTGTTTACTTTCCCGGGGGGCCGGGACTAGTGGGTTTGGTCAAATGGTTGTGATTGGCTTGATGGCTGTCAATCAATCTAACTTGGCCAATGGGTTTTCATGTATGGGGGACTGAGGTGCGCTCCATTTTAGTACGCTGGTACACCGCGAGGGTGGGCAAACGGTTTAGTACCTTAGGAGAAAGTCGGGGGGATGAAATCACCTTGTTTTAAAAGTCCCCCACGGCTGTGACGCCACTGCCCCTCCACACGTGGGGCCCCTAGGCTGCAGCCTAGGGAAGCCTGTGCATTAATCCGCGTCTGCATATAGTCTGAACAGGTCAGCTGCCTGATCAGTACTGCACATGTGCAACTCTCAACAGAGATTCTTCTTTTACCAGCTCTGGAAAAAAACAAAGTGTTTAATTTAGAATATTACTGATTAAGACTTTTTAAAACAAAACATCTTCTGGATGTATTCTGATTAGGTATATGATCTGCTGCCTTCTACTGTTCCCTGTTTTTCCGGGGCATGCATGATGACAAACGGGAAAAATAGAAAGGCAAACTCGTCCACTGGAAACCATATACTCGCTAAATTTGGTGCGAAAGTGGCATAATTGGATGTTTCTGGGAGCATCATCTGGGTGTTTCAAACTACATGTTTGTGGCCCTTTTTCCTCTGTCATCAGCCTCTGAACATGAAAATGCTGCCACAGCTCTTGATACTTGTCAGTTTGTTCCACAGGTTGAGAATACATCTGCGATTGATGGGCAGGCTCAGTAATAAACTAGTTAAACAAAGGTTTATGAATAACTATCTATTGCACACAAATAACTAGTCAAAACTTAACATAAATTACTACTAAGCAAAACATTTTCAAAATATATTCAAGAGATCAAACACTTGCCTTGCTTTTGGTCCAGAGTCGTTCTTCTTAGCCTTTTGTAATGTGTCATGTTGGCACAGTTGACATTCCCTGTTGAAGCATTTAATTTAGATTGCTTTGAAAAAAGAAAAACATTTCTAACTCCTGTCTGTATTGGTATGTTTCAGGTTCAGCTCCATTATTGAGATTCTGAGCCATGCAAAACTAGCCAGTCCGACCAGGTGTAGTGCTATTTTGTAAGTACCAGAGCATGTTGTGGCTTGTGTTGAGGATTATTCAACCACTGTTCCTATGGTGGCCAATTTGAGGACATTAATCAACTATAACTGACCACACAATCAGATGTTTGACTGACTTCATGAATAGTTTGATCACGTTAAGAACATTATGCAGCAGTCAGCCAAACATCTAACTAAGTAATATACTGTAAGTCAATACCATGGATATAGTAGGTTGTGACTGCCTGGCATTAAGCAGTATTGGTGAATGAACACAAGACGTTTGTGCTTTTAATAATTTTATTGAATTTCAGTTGCTGATCAAATGAAGCCATGCTGAAAACATCAATTCTGATGAAAAGTTGCATCAAAGCCAGAGGCCATGCCCATCTCAAAGGCTAGGCTATGGCTGGATCCAAATGGCCTGTCCACCGTCTGGACTTGTGGATCGAGCCCGTTAGTTGTACGTACTGTGATGTGTTCACACGTCTTCAGTCGACTTCATATCTCTGTTTGATGATGTAGTTGAATATTATTTCTGCCTTACATGATAAGTAATTGATAAAGTAATTGTTTTAAACATTCATAATAAGCTCTTTTTCTGTTTTTCAGTCGGCAATTGGATAAACTACATTGTCACGTCGATATTGCAATGAATTGTGGGTAATTAAATCAGTGAGGTCTGGTAAAGTCTGCACCCCAAGCAGACTCTCAGGAAGTCTGCAAAAAGTCAAATTGTGACCCCTTGTGGACTGGACGAAGTATAGGTTTTGACAGCCTTCAGCACTGATAGACTTCCCAGGAGGGTGCCTATAAAGTCTGCAAGACTGCAAGAGCAGTCCAGACATTTGGATTCAGCCTATTAAAATGTAGCAAAGCAAGCTTTCATCTCATGCCTTAAATTTGACAAATTTGACCATGAAGGTCCGCTGGTCTGTGTGCATTAGGAAAAACATTTGCATTGATTGCGCATGGTGATCATGCCGCCCAAGTAGAGTGGAGTGGAGGATAATCGCGGCCAAAATAATTCATAATATCAAAAATGTCAAATGATTAGTACTGGTAATACATGTGTAGAGAAGTTTAAAGACAGCATGTTTGACCAAAAGTGTACAAGCAGAACACGGAACACAGAGAATTTATGTGTGAGACAATCAACTGTGATGTCCTGTGATGCACTAGCCGTGCCTGCTTTTCATTTCTTCGCCACTGACTCGACTAGGATCAGTTGACCTGAATTTCTCTCACTTCTTTGACACTGCCTAACAGTTAACCAGGAGTGAGAAAATACAGGACCATACTAAGACCTTCATGTTTTCTGTTATAATTGCCGTTTTAACTGCAAATTACTCTCTCTGCTGTGAGTGAAATCTGTAGGATGGTGGAGGTGAATGTGGGTGAGCAGGCTGGTGATAATTCCCCCTAGTGTGGGTACTGTTGATCTGAATTTCCTGCAGGCTGGAGTGTCTAATAACATGCTCACTTTTACTACTGAATCCAAAAAACTCCCACACTGCTGAGCAAACTCTTTTCAGGTGTTTTGTCTCATCTGTTTGCTCCGACATTATATCGTGTGGCAGTAATTAATGAATGAGTAGTAGCCAACACACTGTGGTATTAGCTAGCTAACAGTTACTGCAGCTTCTTCTTCTTCTGTCTTATGGCGGGTGGCAGCCAGCCTTACAGGCTGGACTCACTGGATGCCTGTGTGCTGCATGGTGGCTGTGTTGCTACTCTACACATACGTGTGTAGGTGGGTGTTGGGTGGAGGTGTTGGCTATGGGAGTCATGTCGAGTGGTCTTTCCTGGACTCTAGTGAGAAATTAGTTGACTGTTTTAATAATCAGGGTTTTACACTGTGGGTGAACCTGCATGCAATGGCAGGCTTCTGATGTATTATCCCCAGGGAAGGCAAGACAGTAAGAGATGGAGAGACTGAATGTAATTACAGATAAAATACATGTGATGCTGCTTCAGTGAAATTGAGCTCTGCAGCGAACTTGCAGGAAACGGCAAACACAGATGGCTTGGTGGAGCTGGTTTCTTCCAAGGACTGATTGATGTCATGTGATTTAATGGATTACTGGTGTCCATAGTCTGAAGTAAGGTGGTGGGTATTGTGTATCAAGGTCACAGGGGTCAGGTTCAGGCTAAAGAATTAAAAAAGTGAAACTTCTCTCTGACTTTGGAACTTGTTTATGTATCAGATATGCAGTAAGAGAGACAGAGTATCTAGCGGTCAAAAGATCAGTAATAGATGAAATATAGCAAAAACTTGTTAATGAGGGAACTTCTAAAAATTAATTATTTGAGGAAATGATTACAATAAATGCTTGTTGTAACCATTGATAGAAACCACACATTGCTATTTTTTTTAACCTTTATTTATTCATGGTATAACGTTTTCTTTTCCTGATCACATTTATACAGTTACAAATTCACATCTGGAAGCTGCTCATTACAACCACAGACTGATCTGTTGGCCACTGTGCAGCAGTTAAGGGCCTTACTTCCACCTGAGACACTACTCCAGACATCAGTAGCTGTGGTTACATGGACAATATTTGTTCAATCTGATCCAACTCATGAAGTCTGATTAGAGATTCCAACCTAACTCTTTACATGGACGCTACATGAAGTGATCTGACAAGACATGTGTTTACATGCCCCGAAGTATTCAATCTGATATCACTTTTTTGACAAAGTGGTTCCATCTGCTGTCAAGTGTTTAATCAGATGTTTTTTTCCCCCCAAGTTCATTAAGGAAAATGAATTCAGTTGTTCCGCTTGTTAATACTAGTTTCTTTCATTTTTGGTTTGCTCTTTTCAAAGGGTGTGATGTCCATAAGAAAAACATAAAAGTTATTTGTTAAAATGTGGTTTTAAAACTCAAAATTTACATTAAGCATTTATCTTAAACTGGTGTGGCAGCATCAGTGTTGATTAACAGGCAAAAGATTGAGACAGACAGGAGCTGTACGGATGGCCAGGTCTTTTTCTGTTCCACCTCACAGTGTGTCTGTCTTTCAGGTTGTGCTATAATCCGTCCTCCCAGGGATGGAGGGATAAGGTACAGAGGTCTAACACAAGAGCAGGTGAGGAATGGCTGCCGCCACACTGCCATTACAGCTCCATAAAGTCTCATGTTACTCACTTGAAATTTAATACAGTTCATTTATAAGGGCCCAGATCAACCTTTACATTAGAAATGTGTACTCTGCCACAAATGTATCAAAGTGTTAGCATGCATGAAGATTCTTCTCTCTGAGACAGCCAAATTGATTGGTACTAAAGATCAGCAGAAAAGCACAAAATGGATTAAATAAATAAATATTTGTATCAGTCTGAAAATTGTTTGTGCGTTAAACTAAGGCTGGCCACAAGCATTAAATCTGCATCAGTTTGCAATATCTACAACAACAGAGCCATGCCATACTCACCACAGTGCTGTTGTCTGTTTTCATTTCAATGTACTTTTTTTGTCATTGCTAACGTACTGTCAGTGCGTCATTGGTAGCCTTTCACATACTGATGTGAAAGCCAACCAATAATGATAACATATTCCTTTGGGACTGTTGAAATGCTTTTGATGCAAAACGTCTGCACAGGAAGTGCTTACTTACACTGATGGTAGCTTAAAAAAGATTTTTTTATCAAAAGGCAGAGCGGAAGAGATTTGATATTACTGGTGAATTAAAAAAGTCATTCCTGGAGCAGCGGAGTGGTGTGACATGAGTCTGTTGTTGGTTGGATCTAATTGGTGAGGAAATTACATTATGCTGATCTGAGGAAGTGTTGACTTAGCAGGAAATTAAATCTGGAGAAGATGAGAAAACAAGGAGAGATGTAAAATGGGATCAGCCTTGTACTCACTACAGTTGAGATAAAAAAAATATTGTAGAATTTACTCATGTTAACTTGATTAACAGGATGTCATGGGACTTTTTGAATGGGTGGTGGAACACATCATTGATCTGAATAAGGCAAATGCAGCCTTCATTAAGAAACAACAGCCCGCTAACACGACCTGTCACAATATTTCCAGATCTATGTTGTGGTATATTTGTACTGGTGTACCGACTCTGATTCTTTCTGTGTGTGTTTGTCTATGTCTGTGTGTGTAGATCCGCAGTGTGCAGGTGCTCCCAGTAGACTATGAGATAGAGTACATCTGCAGGGGCAACAGGGTGATTACGGGACCCAAGGTCAGGAAGTGTTTGCCCAGTGGCACTTGGACCAATCTGAGCCAGCACAGCAGATGCTGTGAGTTTAACCTCGGCTCACTCTGTTATCCATCAAACATTCATTCATCTTCCACCTGAGACACTACTCCAGACATCAGTAGCTGTGGTTACATGGACAATATTTGTTCAATCTGATCCAAGTCATGAAGTCTGATTAGAGATTCCAACCTAACTGTTTACATCAGTGGTTCTCAACCTTTTTTGAACAAACGCCCCCCTGACCATACCATGATTCTCTTACCCCCCCCCCCCCCACACACACACACATTAAAAAGGGGGGGGGCAAATCTACTATATGTTCTGGTGTTTGACGTGTTCTTGTAGTAAACAGTGTGTTAAGACCGGAGGACTTCAATTGACATCGGTTTTTGTATGATGAGAGAAGCCATTCGTTTGCTTTAAAGTCCCTGTTTTTATTGGATTGGAGTTGTATTTATGCCCCCAACAACATGATGTGCTGCTGAGCAAATCTGACCATTGTATAGGAAATAAAAGCATGGATTTTAATTTGAACATTGCCTCCAAAATGTATGTTTATGACACATATAGTAGGTCAAACCTTTAAGTCAAACTGGTGTTTCTACTGAGAGAAAGACCACACAGCCTTTGAGGATGATGAATGAATTGCATATTAAGTCTGAATAGAAGTGGTTAACGTTTATATCACTTCACAATATCACAACATTTGAAAATAACCCCAGGTGTATTAAGCAACATGGAACTTGGGAAGAAAAATACCACCACAGCAGAATTTGTTGAAAATGAGTTTTAGTGGGCTAATGTAGTCAGAGATGCCAACAACATGCACACTTCACGTGAACAACAGTGAATGAACCAATAAAAAAACAGAAATCGCTCGTGCGTTAATTAATGCGCTCGAGGCTTATTAAACATTTGAAAAGCAACGGTCATTGCCTGAGGACTGAGACGCTGACATGAACCAAGGAAAATAAGAATTTAAAAAGCCTATTTTAAAGAAGGGAACTATATAGCACTGTACGCGCTTTATTTAATTTCAAAGCAACCTAGTGAGAGCCCTGTGCTTGGTGGGCCGCTGCCAGCTTTTTCACATCTGGACACTGGGATGTTAGTTTCAGTCTGAGAGCGCCAGAGCTAACCAGGTTCAGACGGTTGCGGTATTTCGTCTGCATGTGGAGAGCTTGGCTGAATCCCTGTTCGACGAGATACGATGTGGGGAAAGCGAGGAGCAGGAGATGGACCCTCTCCCACAACGGGGGAAAACGCTGACCTTGCGTTACCCACATCACACGCCAACCAGAGGTCCGGAACGTTGCTTTTGCCTCTTCGTCGTTCTGGAGATCAATGAGGCTCTCCTGGATTTCGGGCTCACAGCTGACAGCATCTGCTTGCCATGGCTCCATCACCCAGTCAGGCACATCTAACTGCTCGAGGTCCCTGAACCGAATCGCCATGTCGGCCTTGACTGCCTTCAAGTGGTCGGTGTAGAGCAGCAGGTGACTATCCGTCAGCTCATCCAACACCTGAACATGCACAGTAAAACTATTATTTCATTTTATCATGAGAGCAGAGATAAAACGTAGTCTAAAGGCCTGTTCATACTCATGGTCAGGGCATTTCATAGGCTAGCTACTTCAGGAGAAACTCCTGGGAGTTCCTTTTTTTTTTTTTTTTTTAACTCCTGGGAGTCCCTCATACGCACCGCCCACTGCAGTACACGTAACGCGCGCTAAGGGAATCCCCTTAGCAGAGATGGCAAGTTTTGCGTTGATTGAGGAGGAGGAGAACAACACGTTTGAATTAGCTTATAATGCGCGATTGCGGAGGAGATGGAAAGAAAGAGGCAACGGAGGTGGCAGTCCAACCTCTAGTATGAAATGCCTAATATTTCCACATTCTGACCAATCACACATTTCTTTCTTCTTGCATAGTATGAACAGGCCTTAATTCAAAAACCTACCTTGGCTAACTGCGGAAAGTGAATTAATTGTCGCCTCCCCAGGTTCTGTTGGTAGAGCTCCAGTTTTGCAAGGAAGCTGCAGATGGTGGCCTTGGAGCGGACCAGTGTCATCCCATCCCCCTGGAGCTTCAATGTGACCTCATTCATCTTCCCGAAGAAGTCGGAGAGGTAAAAAATGTCATGGCGACAGGACCACAGCTTGGCCTTCAAGGTTGCGTCTGCCTGGTCGAGAAATTCAATAACTGACGGGAAAAGCTCGCACAGCCTGGCCAAGCAGTTGCCCTTTGACAGCCAGCGCACCTCTGTGTGGAGCAGCAGGCGCTTAAAGGCCTCATCATTTTCCCCACACAGCTGTCTGAAGAGCCGATCATTAAGCGCATGGGCTTTTATTTTGTTGATCACCTTGACCGCGACATCCAGGGACTGATGGAGTGACGGGGACATTTTTTTGGCCACCAAGTTGTGACGGTGCAGTACGCAGTGCACTGTCAACACCTGGGGGACTTGCTGCTTGAGGAGGGTGGCGAATCCCCGGTATCTGCCGACCATAGCTGGCGCTCCATCCGTGGCGCAGGCGATGATGTTCGTCACCGGGATGTCCCTCTCCCGCAGGAACTCTGTCAGGGCGGCGAAGATGGTTTCCCCTCGCGTGTCTGTGGCCAGGTATTCCCCGAACAGGAAATCTTCAAGCAGATCCCTCCCGGACACATAACGGACATAGGCCATCAGGAGAACGTTGTTGTCGGCCGTGGTGGTCTCATCCAGCTGGACACTAAAGCGACAGCCGCGCAACGTAGCATACAGCTGTTGCTCAGTGTCCATGGACATCTCCCATATGCGCCGGGCCACACTGTCGTTGCTGAGCGGGATGGCCTTGGTGACTGGCGCAGGGTCGCGCTGCATAACGGTGGAGATAGCCTCCTTTATTGCGGGAACAACTAGAGACTCCCCTACAGTGAACGGTAAGCCGGCCTTTGCAATTAGCGGAGCTATATTATAAGATGCCACCAACCCACTCTCTGTTTGGTTGACGCTCCGAGCGAACATGGTGTTGATTGTAGGGCACCTTGAACGCTGATCCCTCAGTGACTGGAAGTAGGCCGAGTCTTTTGATGCCTTGTCAGGATGTTTTTTTGACAGATGCTCCTGTAATCGCGACGGCTTCATTGCCTCATTCGAGAAAACCTGCTCACATAGCAAGCACATCGGCAGATGTACATTCGTCGGTGATGGAATAAATCCATAATTTATGTAATTTGCATTGTACTGCCGGCACTTTTTCTTATTTTCCGCCATGTTTGATTGTAATGTAAATGGATTGTGATTAAATGTGATTACGTAGGCCTAATCGTGATTGTGTACGTTTTCATTGGTTATTGAAGTGTTAGCCCGCGAACCATTAGATGGGCTCGAGGTGACAGCTGTCAAAAGTAGCCAAGTGTCGGAAAGGGGTCTCCAAGAGGTTTCCCGGGATTTCCCGGGGTTTCCCTGCTGCTGTGGTTTGTTTACGGGCGTTACTATGGAGACCGCTTCTACTCTCGCTCGCTCACCTCTCTCGACCACACACACCGCTCTCGCTCTTAAAAGGACACACACCGATCTCATAACATGTAGCTCAATAGAATTTATTGAAACACCCATAAAGTAGACTATTTAGGTCGGCGCCCCCCACAATGTTTAGAACGCCCCCTGGGGGGCGGTACCGCCCCCGTTGAGAAACCCTAGTTTACATGGACGCTACATGAAGTGATCTGACAAGACGTGTGTTTACATGCCCCAAAGTATTCAATCTGATATCACTTTTTTGACAAAGTGGTTCCATCTGCTGTCAAGTGTTTAATCAGACATTTTTTTCCCCCAAGTTCATTAAGGAAAATGAATTCAGTTGTTCCGCTTGTTAATACAACTTTGAAGATGGACCCACTTTGTGTCATAGAGGACCTTTACATCCCATCAAGAATGGTACACTTGGATTCTGGCTTTGATTGTCTTTTCAAAGAACAATTCCTTTTGAGCCTTTTGGATATTGAGTTGTTTGCTTTCAACAAAAATATCTCCAACAAGAGGTCAAATCTGCAACAAACCAGTTCTGTTTCGTTACCGACATGTTTCTGTCCCTCTGGAAGCATTTGCAGGATTATGAGGCACTAATATTTCCTTATCGAACAGATAAATAAGAGTTCTTATTATTAGTGGAACATTAGGGTCATGTAAAAACAGCTATTGAGTACTTGTTCGTCTCCTCTAAACAGACAAAAATATTCTGTTTTCATGTTGAAGAGCAATCATCTGAACGTCCCATGCCATAGGCCAACGTCTTGTGCATGATGAAGCTGAAGCCTTTCAGTAAAAAATACTTGGAGAAACCTGTTTTTCACATTAAAGTTACAGGAAACTCAAATAGTTTTAACTCAATGTGTGTTACTTGTGTTGATGGACTTCCATCAAACATTAGACAATGTTATGAATTGATGTTAATTGGTCTGTGTTGTTTTTGTTTATGTTATCTTATTTGCTGGTTCATGTGCAGTGTTTTTCAGTCCCTTTCGGGAGTGTTTCATCAAAGGGGAAAACAGCTCCAAATAGAAAAGTCTGCTTCACCTGGGCTTGTCCTGCGATACCTGATTAGCAGTTATCTCGCTAATTAGAGCTGTCAGGAGGAAGCTGCTTGACTTTCATGAAAGTGTTGGACAGTGCAGGACTTTTACAGGTCAAACATGTACACTGGACAGATTTAAAAAAAAAAAAAAATGGTTTGCCTATGTTGCCAGGCCACTGTCAATCCAATGTGATCAAACTACACCCACATAGTTCTGATCAAACAGATTAGCAGAGTTTTTGAGTGGGAGTGGGACAGAATATCGATACAGTATTATATTGTATGACATCCTTTTGCCATATGTTATCGACAGTGTACCCTTTCCAATGACATGTTAACTCTGAAACAGTTCTGCTTTCTGGCAGCTCAACCTTTGCCAGTTTATGGCTGCTGTGTTACATCTGATGATGCACTACAGCTGCCTCCCTGGACAAGCTGCAGTGTGAGTGTGTGTGTGTGTGTGTGTGTGTGTGTGTGTGAGTGTGAGCGTGAGTGTGAGTGTGTGTGTGTGTGTGTGTGTGTGTTACAGAGGCACTAAGCTAAGACTTTTGGTTCTTCATTGGGTTAAACCTGGTAAAAATATTTTGTTGTATTTTCAGTTCTCGTCTTTGGGGCACATTCCAGTCAGATTTTGTGATTTTTTTTTTGTGGCTTTTTTATAGCTTTATGCGATAGGACAGCTTGAGTTATGACAGAAAACAGGGTGAGAGAGAGGGGGAATGACATGCAGCAAAGGGCCACAGGTCAGACCTGAACCCTGCAGCGAGGATAGTCTCTGTACATGTGGCGTGAGCTCTACCAACTGAGCTACTGTGTGCCCCATCCCAATATCAATATAACTTCACATTGTTATTTCCACCCTTTTTATATTGTTTTTAAAGACACTATTTGTAGGGTTGGAAAATGTCTGAATTCACAGTGGCAGACAACAGTTCACAGCTACTATCACTTATACATTAACATACAATGGGTACGGAAAGTATTCAGACCCCTTTAAATTTTTCAGTCTTTGTTTCATTGCAGCCATTTGCTAAAATCAAAAAAGTTCATTTTATTTCTCATTAATGTACACTCAGCACCCCACCTTGACAGAAAAAAAACAGAAATGTAGAAATTTTTGCAAATTTATTAAAAAAGAAAAACTGAAATATCACATGGTCATAAGTATTCAGACCCTTTGCTCAGTATTGAGTAGAAGCACCCTTTTGAGCTAGTACAGCCATGAGTCTTCTTGGGAATGATGCAACAAGTTTTTCACACCTGGATTTGGGGATCCTCTGCCATTCTTCCTTGCAGATCCTCTCCAGTTCCGTCAGGTTGGATGGTGAACGTTGGTGGACAGCCATTTTCAGGTCTCTCCAGAGATGCTCAATTGGGTTTAGGTCAGGGCTCTGGCTGGGCCAGTCAAGAATGGTCACAGAGTTGTTCCGAAGCCACTCCTTTGTTATTTTAGCTGTGTGCTTAGGGTCATTGTCTTGTTGGAAGGTGAACCTTCGGCCCAGTCTGAGGTCCTGAGCACTCTGGAAGAGGTTTTCTTCCAGGATATCTCTGTACTTGGCCGCATTCATCTTTCCTTCAATTGCAACCAGTCGTCCTGTCCCTGTAGCTGAACAACACCCCCATAGCATGATGCTGCCACCACCATGTTTCACTGTTGGGATTGTATTGGGCAGGTGATGAGCAGTGCCTGGTTTTCTCCACACATACCGCTTTGAATTAACGCCAAAAAGTTCAATCTTCGTCTCATCAGACCAGAGAATCTTATTTCTCATAGTCTGGGAGTCCTTCATGTGTTTTTTGGCAAACTATGCGGGCTTTCATATGTCTTGCACTGAGGAGAGGCTTCCGTTGGGCCACTCTGCCATAAAGCCCCGACTGGTGGAGGGCTGCAGTGATAGTTGACTTTGTGGAACTTTCTCCCATCTCCCTACTGCATCTCTGGAGCTCAGCCACAGTGATCTTTGGGTTCTTCTTTACCTCTCTCACCAAGGCTCTTCTCCCACGATTGCTCAGTTTGGCTGGACGGCCAGGTCTAGGAAGAGTTCTGGTCGTCCCAAACTTCCTCCATTTAAGGATTATGGAGGCCACTGTGCTCTTAGGAACCTTGAGTGCTGCAGAAATTCTTTTGTAACCTTGGCCAGATCTGTGCCTTGCCACAATTCTGTCTCTGAGCTCCTTGGGCAGTTCCTTCGACCTCATGATTCTCATTTGCTCTGACATGCACTGTGAGCTGTAAGGTCTTATATAGACAGGTGTGTGCCTTTCCTAATCAAGTCCAATCAGTTTAATTAAACACAGCTGGACTCCAATGAAGGAGTAGAACCATCTCAAGGAGGATCAGAAGAAATGGACAGCATGTGAGTTAAATATGAGTGTCACAGCAAAGGGTCTGAATACTTATGACCATGTGATATTTCAGTTTTTCTTTTTTAATAAATTTGCAAAAATTTCTACATTTCTGTTTTTTTCTGTCAAGATGGGGTGCTGAGTGTACATTAATGAGAAATAAAATGAACTTTTTTGATTTTAGCAAATGGCTGCAATGAAACAAAGAGTGAAAAATTTAATGGGGTCTGAATACTTTCCGTACCCACTGTAGTTACAAAGAGTGCCCTCTTCAAAACCTGTCTAAAATAAAACCTCCTCTGTCTTTCTGTTCCAGTGTTGTTGTGTCCTCGGATGTGGACATCATTGGAAAATGGCTTGGTGTCTTCTCGGCCCCTGGGGCCCCCGGTGGAGGGGACAGTGCTACACTACAGCTGCCTCCCTGGCTTCATCCTCATAGGCTGGAACTCATCACAGTGCAATAAGATGGGCAAGTGGGACATTCCCAAACCTGTGTGTCACTGTGAGTTACTCCTCCTGTATGAATCCAAATTTTGCAAAATGATGCTAGCTTTTTAGTACTTCAAGACAAATGTACGATATTTGTGAAAAGGCTCCAGAATGTAAGTTGTCTTTGAGGACACTAATGCAATCTCTCTGTAAACATGTCAAGTATTAGAAGCGCAGGTGTGAGGCTGAATGCATTTCCCTCCACATAAATCATTTGCAAAGTTGATTTTTACAACATTTTGAGGCAGCATTATCAGTATTCTTCCCCCCTGCCTTTTGCTTGTACTTTGCTCTTTTTTGTTGACACATTTGCGAATCAGAGGCCTGTTTCATAATGCTCATTAATAAAAAGTGAGGATTAACGGCCAACACCTGACTTGAATGAACAAATGAGTCAGGGCTTAAGCTGGTCCATTAAAGTGCCAATACCCCAGAAAAACGTCCCTCTTTTTTTCTTTTTCTTTTTTTGTTACAGCTTAATGTTGGCAGCTATGCAATTGGTTGTAGCTATCAGTTCTGGGCAAGTTACTTTCAAAATGTGGGGATGCCAAACTTTCGTGAACTCATGATCTTCAAACGATGATCTCGTTTTCATGGAGACACGCGGTGTGCACGGAGGGGAGGGGCTGTGAGTGTGAGATGCGTGAGTGACAGAGACGGAGGGAGAGCAGGGAAAGGAAATGCAGCTGAACGAATATGCTGCGTTTTTAAGTAACGTTAAAAAAACCGAAATGCAATATGATGATATTTAGTTAATTTTAGTTTAACACCCTTGGATTTTATAGGTCTATGTTACGGTGCTACACTTACCCGGCTCGTGATATCGCAACTGACTAAGGCAAGCCATCCTGGAAAAGGGGGAAGAGCTCTTCTATTAAATGCTTTACTTCAGACTGCCACTCTGCTGGAAGATGCACCAGCTGCTTATCAAGTGACTTTAGAGCCTGCGAGTTACTCAGATGGAAACCAACAGTTTCCTCTTCCCCACTAAACTCCTCCTCCTCTACCTGCCCCACAGCTGCACAGGCAACAGGCGACCCACGTAAACCACCCTGGTATGCTTTTGTCCCCTACTGTTTTCAAAATGCTGTAGGGACCACAAAATGATGCACTCAGACCAGATGTTTGCTGTGGCACTAGAGCAAGGACCTGATCCCCAGTGGCAAAACTACGGTCAACAGCCTTCTTATCAAACTGAGACTTCATGCTTTGTGGAGATTGATGAAGGTTATCTCTGGCAACCTGACAGGCAGATCACAGACGATCTTTGAACTAAAACATACTGCAGCACAGTTGCACCTGGCTTTGGTTGAAGCAACTTTTCCTTTAACAACTTCAGGGGACCCTTAACTTAATGTCCGAACACCAGCTCAAAAGGGGTGAATCCTGTAGATTCACTCACAGCTGTAAGTCTTTATCATAGTTTTTATCGTCTGATGAGCCCGTTCCAGAGCTCCTTGGGACTGAGGATGATACGCAGATTAAACAGCATGTAAAATACCAAGCTCACACATGACATCCTGAAAGACACCAGACACAAAATTGGTTCCCTGGTCATGCTGCACTTGTTTTGGCAACCCAAACCGAGAAAAGAAACCTACTAAAGCCTCAATAATGGTTCTAGCCTTAATGTGTCTTAAAGGAATTGCTTCAGGGAAACATGTAGTAACATCCATTATGGTCAACAAAACTCATTACTCTTCCTAATTTTAGGCAAAGGACCGACACAATCTATGACCACTTTAGAAAATGGTTCGGTAACACTTTATAATAACTATCCGTTATAACTAGTTAATAGATCATTAGTAAACTGTTAATTGATGAGTTATTAATGACTTGTTAAGTGTTTGTTAACAGTTTGTTAAGGATTTATAACGATGCCTTATATATAGTTAATAGACCATTAATAAACTGTTAGTAAATCAGTTATAAATGACTTGTTAAATAACAGTTAACAATTTGTTAAGGATGTATAACTGTGCCTTATAGATAGCCAATAGATAACCTACAAGCTGTTAGTTAATGAGTTATAAATGACTTGTTAACTGTATGTTAATCATTTATAACTACACCTTATAAATTAGTAATAGATCATGAACAAGCTATTAGTGAATTACTTACTAATGACTTGTTAAGTATCAGTTAATATTTTATGTATGTTATTGGGACGTTATTCTAAAGTTGCAACTATTCCTCATGTATTAACTGTTAATAAATGAGGAATAGTTGCAACTTTAGAATAACGTCCCAGTTACATACATAAGATAATAACTAATATATTAACTCACACTTTACAGATCAGTTGTTAATAGTTTGTTAACCATCTACTAATACCAGTGAAACTTTTTGTAGAACAGCAAATGGGTGGAACAAGTTCAAGGTACAGAAATTGTATGTGATATTTAAAATATCAAATTTTTGTACCTCAACCTTGTTCCACCCATAGGCTTTTCTGTGTACTGTATTTTACCAAAGAAACACCACAGATGAAATGTTGAACATTGTGTTTAATGTACAGAAACACACATACTGAGCCATCACATGGCAGAACAGCAGTATACAACAGTATACAGTACAAACCCATGAGGTTTGGGCACTTTTTGTGCAGGACATGAAAACAAAATAAATCAAAATCAAGCCATTGGCATTATTGATATGAACATGTCTTACAGTAGGACAACTTGGACCCTCTATACTTAGTGAACCAGACCCGAGCTACAACCAAACTGCTCAAGGGCGCTATCCCACAGTGACACAACACCTAAGCTTTCTTAGACAGAGGAATCAGTTTCCCCTTTTTCTTTTGATGTTCAACATCCCTCAAAAGGTTTGGATCATTAATCAACACTTCCAGACATTTTTTTGCAAAGTCCTGCAGTCGTTGCTGTGGTGTATGAGCAACCAGCAACTCCTTGTATTTCTTTGGGGCCACAACAGCCAGCTCACAGATCGGGGCATTGGCGACGACGGTGTTTCGGTCGACACCGACCTTTCGATATGCCACACTCAGCTTTCTTCCTTTCTTGTACGCCTTAAGGACTTTCCTGTATCTCTTGATGACCTCCTCAGGATGACGTGCTGAAACAGATAGAAATTTAGTTAAGTATAACAAACATACAAGTAGTGAATCGGCACAGGGAAACAGCAATTGGAGGGAAGACAATATGCCCACCAGGAAGTACATTATGGAAAATAAACTTTATACAGAGAGAGACAGAGACACACACAGACAGACAGAGACACACACAGACACAGACAGTCTACCTGCCTGACACACATGAGGGGAGCAGCCTTATTGCCTTCCTGTCTTTACACTTACCTCTCTGCTTGCCATGTTGCCTTTTTTTCTTCTCTTTTTTCTTCCTCTTGTCCTTTTTCTTGTGACTCTGGTGGTGGTGCTTCTTTTTCTTCTTGCGTCTTTTCTTCGATTTCTTGTCTGAATCGGAAGAATCAGTTGATGAGGATGAGGAGCTGGACGAAGAGGATGAAGAGGAGTCGGATGGACTGGAGGATGAAGAGAAAGAAGATGCACCAGGAGACGAGTTGGCCGAGGAAGATGTGTCAATTGTCCCACCGTCATCTGTATCTACAATATAATAGAAAATACAATACCAAATGCATTACTATGATGATACAGGTCAACTCACATACATTCTTATCAACATTTACATTTATTAATTTAAAACGTTTCACTGATTCATCAAATCGTGATCTCAGCAGTTGGACAGATGTGTCTGCTGTCAATCAATGCTACCGATATTATCTTCCAGGTATTAACTGTACATGTGTATTGTTTGGGTAATAACACGCTCATGCTCTGATGCAGGTCTGTGAAATGTTGGCCTTTCTTCCACTCAATATAGTTTACAAAGCACCCAAGTATCGTTGTCAGGTGTGCAATGTTTTCCCAAGAAAGTGTTAGGCCTACTTACTTTGACCAACTTGTTGGCAGAGGGAGTCTCTCTCCTCAGTCAGGTCACTGATTTTTTCTGTGATTGTGTGCTGCTTCTTCTTGGCCTCACGGAGCTTAAGCTGCTTCTTCCTAATATGTAAAAATGCTGTTGGAGCTACAGTTGCCTCAGTATCTGGAATGATAGGATAGAGAATTAAAAAAGTTCTAATCATAAAAGCCAGGTGAAGGTAAAATAAAATAATGAGAATCTCTGAATGAGTGAACATAATTGTACTGTATAACTATCATCCATCACGAGTGAATATATGAATGGATATGTACAGACTATCATTATATACACATAGGGCTGGGCGATATGGCCTTTTTGAAATATCTCAATATTTTTAGGTCACAATATATCCTGATATCTTGCCTAGGGAGCCTTGAATTAAGGTTTTGATGCATACAAACACACCAGTATGATGATTCTTGTTTGACTATTTTGCAGCCAATTCAGTTATTGTAGACTAAGTTTTACCAGCTAGACCAGTCTGGTAAATTCAGAAAATGACATCACTTTACTGTTATAGCTTTCAAAACCAGGAAAAGACAACTATTATGCTATATAACAATATCGATATATTGCTCAGCCCTTATCAGCTGTAACTATTCTGCCCTCCCTGAACGTGATGTGTTTAGTTTGGCAGATAGCTAACAGTTCTCCAATGAGAGGCAAAGTTGTCTTCTTCTTGAAGCTTACTGTAAAACTGAAATACATACAACAAGGATTAATATAATATATTTAAGTAATAAAGATGTTCAACCAACACAGATTTAACAGCATTCACACTTACAGTAAAGCCATTAACACTTAAACAGCTGAGAATAAAGTCCGCTAGCCAATGCTAACATACAATGCAAAACGCCATAGACAGGCTAACAAAACTAGCACAGTCACAGCGGCAAAAAGATAAAAGGGCCTCGATCTTACACAGGTTACAGTAACACACTTGTGTGTCTATGTTTGCACACACGCACATGCACGCACGCACGCACGCACACACACACACACGTCTATGTTTGCACACACGCACACGCACACGCACGCACGCACGCACACACACACACACACAATTAATCATTGGACACTTCACTAATCTGGTTGAATTATGTAGGACAAATCTATCAGTCCACGTTATCCTGTTTAACAACTTTAAGATGCAGTTTTGCTTACCGTCACCGTTGTTGTCCACGAGCACAGCATGGTCCACATGTGTAGTTTTCTTTTTACTGGAAGTACCCGCTGTTGACTTCTTTCTCTTTCTCCCGACATTACCTGGATTTATCTCGGTATTTTGCGCATCGCCACTGGGAACACTGGTATCGGACATTTTACCAGACCGTGTCTTCATTCTTCGAAACCAATGCTAATGCGAGCTGCATGGATGTATTCTGGCGCGCTGCCGAGTGAGTGAAGGATGGGCGTGTCTGTCTAGGTTGTCAGTGGTGATGCGAGGTGATTGACAAGTTGACAACCAGCCCATATGGAGGAGGCCGGATGGCTCCTCCTCCAGCCCGTGAATATAATTATGATTGGCTTGTTTCACCCTCGTCACCCTCGACCAATTCAAACATAATCTGGCGGGAGCTATAGTCACAGAGACTCGGGAAGCTGCTTGTGTGATGTGTGTGGAAAGAACAGAGAATAAAATAAAATATAAATAATAAAATAATGCCTGGTTTAGCCACTGAGCTAAGAGAGCTTATTGAAGGCAGAACTAAATCTAAAAGAAGACACAGAGAAATAATCAAATGGATGCAGAAGAAAAGGCTTCTAAGAAGAAAGATGAGATGCCAAAAATGCAAACACAAGATGAAATTCAAGGAATCAGTTTGTGTGGACAACTATGCATGGTAAGTTTATTTTTATTGCATGAAATTACAACATAAAGGGTATTTTTGGTTCAGAATTCTAGTCAAAATGAAATCTATTTAATTGTGAGCTGATAAGAGTGCCAATATTTTAATTCATGTCAACATTTAATTCTAGAAATACACTACACTACTTAATACTAATCTACAAGATCACAACACGTCAAAATGTTGTGAGCTTATAGATCTGCTACTTTCAGAAAAAAAATACTGAAAACATTTCAACACTTTATTAACACACATTTTATGGGGGTTCCTGGCACAAAATATTTTCAGATGGGGTCCATGGCCAATTATTAATTTGGGGGTCCTTGACATAAAAATGTTTGAGAATCACTGCTCTAGCCACTACCCTGGCCTGTGTCATTCTTATCTTTATTTGTATATCTTCAGGGTTTGCAAACACCATAACCACAGAGGGAGGAAACTGAAGAGGTCAATTAGACACAAATCTATATTCAGCAATTCAAAGGTCTCCCTCTTCAACTGGATGCGCTTTGTGTACAGGTAAACTATGGCATAGGTATATGATTTTAGTCTGTCTAGGATGAAAAGTGAAATACTGTATAACTATGCTGTCATAAACAATAACTGGAGACTATGTAGCCTAGTAAAGCTTGTGATTACTACCTATGTTATGGAGCATATCTAGACTCATGATGATAACAGGTGCTTGGAGTTATTTCACTTTTGTGGTTTATTTTGCTAAAAGGTGTAATTTACAGCTGGAATTCTTAACAGTTTAATTATGGAAATATGTTTAATTGCTGTTACTGTGTTGGTCATTATGTATTGACAGAGCTCATTATTGCTGTTTTTGTCTACACATGGACAATTTTCATATCCTGGGGTGCAGTAGATGTAAACTTTGTGTATCAAACCAAAAAGATCAAAAGTGTGGTATAATAATTATTTGCCTTGTTCTATCAGATTTGCACAAGGCCTGCGTCTACGTCAAGTGGACATGATCAATGATGACATCTCTGGAAGCTCAGCAACCCTGTCCAAGATGGCTCAAAAGCTGCGAGATGTGTGCACTACAGCGATGGACAGATATCAGCAAGCAAGAGGCCAGTACATTGGGGGGCGGCAGCAGTTTGTCACCATTGATGAGAACCACTTCAGACACAAAAGAAAGGCAAGCAGCAAGCACTATTATCTAGATACTAATGCAAATTACCATTGAATGACAGATTATTAATTTTGTTTAAAGAAGAATAATTCCTAATATTTTATGTTTTCAACAGTACGGACGGGGACGAATGGCTGGTGGCTGGAAGAGGAAGAAGTGGGTGTTTGGGATGCTAGGTGTGAACCGGAGAGGGAGGAGACATGCAAAGCCTGTTCTTTGCTTAGTCGAGAGAAGAAGAAGGAGAGATCTGGTGCCACTTATAGCTCACCATGTTAAAGTGGGATCTACAATAATAAGTGATGAGTGGCGGGCTTATCGCAATGCTTTACCTCAGCTAGGTTACACCCATTTCACTGTCAATCACAGTGTGTCATATGTCGATGCCCAAACAGGTGCACATACTCAGCACATAGAGAGGGCCTGGAGAACGGTCAAGGAAAATGTGTGGAGACTCAGGGGGAATCGTACAGAGGAGTTACTGGTAGACCATCTCAGAGTTATCGAATGGCATGAGTGGCTTGCCCGTAAGCATCGCAAAGGGCTGTTAGGACGGATAATCCATGACATTGCTGTGATGTATGGACATTAAATGTCCCTCTGAAATTCTGATTATCCGGTGTTTAGCACAAAAAGTGCCCAAACCTCATGGGTTTGTACTGTATACTGTTGTATACTGCTGTTCTGCCATGTGATGGCTCAGTATGTGTGTTTCTGTACATTAAACACAATGTTCAACATTTCATCTGTGGTGTTTCTTTGGTAAAATACAGTACACAGAAAAGCCTATGGGTGGAACAAGGTTGAGGTACAAAAATTTGATATTTTAAATATCACATACAATTTCTGTACCTTGAACTTGTTCCACCCATTTGCTGTTCTACAGAGTTTCACTGGTATTAGTAGATGGTTAACAAACTATTAACAACTGATCTGTAAAGTGTGAGTTAATATATTAGTTATTATCTTATGTATGTAACTGGGACGTTATTCTAAAGTTGCAACTATTCCTCATTTATTAACAGTTAATACATGAGGAATAGTTGCAACTTTAGAATAACGTCCCAATAACATACATAAAATATTAACTGATACTTAACAAGTCATTAGTAAGTAATTCACTAATAGCTTGTTCATGATCTATTACTAATTTATAAGGTGTAGTTATAAATGATTAACATACAGTTAACAAGTCATTTATAACTCATTAACTAACAGCTTGTAGGTTATCTATTGGCTATCTATAAGGCACAGTTATACATCCTTAACAAATTGTTAACTGTTATTTAACAAGTCATTTATAACTGATTTACTAACAGTTTATTAATGGTCTATTAACTATATATAAGGCATCGCTATAAATCCTTAACAAACACTTAACAAGTCATTAATAACTCATTAATTAACAGTTTACTAATGATCTATTAACTAGTTATAACGGATAGTTATTATAAAGTGTTACCAATGGTTCTTCCATCACAGGCATAGGGGTTAGTGGAGCTGCAGGGACCTTCTAGTTAGGTTTCCCTACCAACTGACAAGAGAGACAGGACCGACAAAAAGCTACCACATCTTGATGAAGTTTAGGCCAGTAAAAGTGTCTCATGACCTTAGCCTGAGTTTTTCTAATGCCCAAGTGGCCAGCTAATGGTGTCTCATGGGCCAAATGTGACACTTCTTCACGATAAGCGTCATGCTATGCGGGGTCGAGGTGAAGTCTGAACAAGTGAGTCTTGAGTCTTTTGCGGAAGATGGCGATTGACTCCGCTGTCCTGACATTGGTCGGGAGTTTGTTCCACCACTGAGGCGCCAGAACAGAGAAGAATTGTGACTTCGCTGAGCAGCCTTTGTTTGCTCTCAGCGATGGCGGTACCAGCCGGCCAGCTGATGTAGTGGAGCCAAGTGCTCGTGTTGGGGCATGTGGTCTGACCAGTGTTTGAGGGTAGATGGGTGCAGTTCCGTTGACGGCCTTGAAGGCCAGTACCATTGTCTTGAATCTGATGCGGGCTGCAACAGGAAGCCAGTGGAGGTCACGGGGGGGGGGGCTAGATTGAAAATGAGGTGCGCTGCAGCGGTTTGGTCGCAGAGGCTGGGAGTCCAGCCAAGAGTGAGTTGCAGTAGTCCAGGCGGGAAATGACCAGTGCTTGGACCAGGAGTTGCGTTGCATCCTTTGTGAGGAAGACTGGATCCTGTGGATGTTGTAGAAGGCAAATCTGCAGGATCGGGCCACAGCAGTGATGTTGGGGACATGCAGGATAGTCTGTTGTCAAGGATTATGCCCAGGTTCCTCGCAGTTGATAAAGGCGATACTGTGACGTCCTTGACAGTGACTGACAGGTCCATGCAAGTGCAGTCTTTCCCTGGGATGAAGAGGAGTTCAGTTTCATGAAGGTTGAGCTTGAGGTGGTGCACAGTTGTCCAAGTGGAGATGTCTGCCAGACATTCCGAGTTCCACATTGCAATGTGGATGTCGGAGGATGGGGGAAAAGAGAGGAACAGCTGGGTGTCGTCTGCATGACAGTGGTAAGAGAATCCATGTGATGTGATTGCAGAGCCTAGCGATCTAGTGTATAGTGAAAACACAAGTGGTCCTAGTACTCAGACTTGAGGGACACAAGTTTCCAGAAAGCGGGTTTGGAGAAGGAGCCATTCCACATGACCTGACAGGTGCGATTTGTCAGGTATGATGTGAACCAGGTTAGAACAGAGTCAGCGATGCCAAGTTCAGCCAGAGTGGAGAGGAGGATTTGGTGGTTGACTGTGTCAAACGCAGCAGATAGGTCGAGGAGAATGAGGACGGACGAGTGGGATGAGGCTCTGGCGGCACGGAGAGACTCAGTGTCAGTGGAGTGTCCAGTGTCAGTGTCCAGTCCAGTCCAGTCCAGTGACAGTCCAGTCTAGTCCAGTGACAGTGTCCAGTCTCAGTGGAGTGAGCAGTCCTGAAGCCTGACTGATTGGGGTCAAGGAAGACAGTTGGTTGTGGTCGGCATGTTCCAGGGTTTTAGAGAGGAATGAAAGAAGAGATACAGGTCTGTAGTTTCGGATGTCAGCTGAGTCTAGGGTGGGTTTCTTTAAGAGTGGCTTTACTGTAGCTGTCTTGAAAGGAGCTGGAATAAGTACGTCATCTTTGAGGTAAAATCCCTCGGCCATGCTTACAATCTCTTCACTGGGAGGAGTATTCTCCCTAAGGGGGCGCAGAGTAGGGTCTTGTTTCTGCTCTGCAATCAGGATGTCTCGACTCAACACAGGCAACTGATTTACACCACACCATTTGGTAAAAACAGTATCTGCCAAGTCAACTGGGGAAGGGTCCTCAAAACTTCCTCAAAATTACCAGTGGGATCTTTAAAAGCTTTGGCTTTTGAATGGGTGACAACACAGACTGGGAAAGCTTCTGGAAACTCCTCCTCCAAAACCTTGGTCTCTACAACCTCACACGGAGTTAGAGACAAGAGGGGGGGGGTCACCACTACTTGGTCACGAGCCAAGTCATTTCCCAAGAGGAAGTTAACACCCTTCACCGGCAACTCAGGCGCCGCTGCCACCTGAGCATCTCCAACAAAGACGTGAGTTCTTACGAAGATCTTATACAAGGGAACAGCACAGTAAGCACCTCCAAAACCTTTAATAGGCACAAATGTCCCCAAAGCAGCTGTTTCGGGCAGGTCATTAGTACCAGCTACCATAACAGAGTGTCCAGATCCGGTGTCACGGAGAACCATAACAGGAGTCTCAGGTGCACCTGCCTCAGCTGCAACCATCCTCTCAGAAACGAAATCATCAAACATCTTTAACTTAGTATTCCCAACATTTTCAAGATCAAATTTACCAGCGGTCTTAAAGTCTGCCTTACTGGCCTGTCCTTGGACTGGATTCAACCCAACAAGATTCAGATTACATGTGGCAGAGCTACTGGCTTCCGCTCTGGGGCACTCTCTGTTTTGTAGGGCTGGACAACGAGATTTAATGCCCAGGTCTACGACAATAATGGCAAATGATGTCTCCTGGGAAAAGAGAAGACTTATCTCCAGGGAAAGGAGAAGACTTGGGTCGTCGACCACCATTTTGGGAGTTCAGAGGTGGATGCCAATTACCACTGCTCTTATCACTGTGGCGTTTCTCAAACTCCCCTGTCCTTTTAACCAAGTGGTTCCCAAACTTTTTCTGCAGGGCCCCCCTTTTGTAGATAAAAAAAATGTCTGAAAAAAAAAAAAAAAAGTTTTCTTTTCAGTGACTGATGTGGGCTTGCTCTTTGCTGCAGATCTTCTCAAATTGGGGCTGCAGCTGTGAGACTGCCACTCTTATCTAATTTTCAATGTCCAGCTTTGACCTATATTTTGTCTTGATTGAGGCAACTGCATCTCACACAAGTAGGATGTGGCAAAAGGAAGAAGTATGACCAGAGCTCTCCTGCCTAGCAGTGGGTAGTCCTTTTCCACTCCAATCCAAAATGCAGCCAATGTCTTGGACTTAAACTGCAGCCTCATTGTTGAATCAGATGTGACATCAATGAACTGTTCCTCTTCTGTAGTGCTAAATTCAGCAGCTGGTGTTGCACTGAAGGGGTCTCTGATCCAGTCATGTTTTGCAGGATCCTGCACTGGGAAATGCCTCTGGAAATGCTTTTGTAGGGCAAACATATGAGTTTTCATACATGGGATCACTGTGTTCTGCAGCTTGTTGACCTCGATGAATGATTTCAGGTTCTCAAATGAGTCTATATTCCCCTCTTTCACTCGCTGCTTCCACCTCTCCAGTTTTCTTGTGAATGATGTGATTTTATCTGCCAGATGTGGAAGGTGTGTGCTGCTGCCCTGCATCTGCAGATTTAGTTCATTGAGTTTCTGAAACATTGTTGTTGTTAAACCTGTGGGCAAGTTCATTACCCTCTTCCTCCAAGAAGATTCTGATCTCATCCCGCAGTTCAAACACCCTGGATAAAACCTTCCCATGTGACAGCCATCGGGACTTGCTGTGAAACAAAACCACTGTGTAGGCGGATCACATTTCTTCGCAAAGCGCGGAAAGAATCCGGGATTTGACGGGTCTTGTTTTGATGTAGTTTACAGTGGCAATGATGTCTCTCATTATATGATTCAGCTCGGGACTCAGCTGTTTAGACGCTAGCCCCTCTCAGTGTATCATACAGTGTGTCCACTGCACATTGGGGGACATGCGCTTGATTAGCGCTTGCAGCCCTCCTCGTTTCCCAGCAATTGCCTGAGCCACATCTGTGCAGATCCCCACACAGTCCTCCCATTTCAAGTAAGTGTCAATGATTTTGAACAACTCATCTGCAGTGGCTCTGGTAGTTACACGTTTGCAGAAAAGCAAATCCTCCCTCAAAACTTCGCCATCAATGAATCTGATGTATGCTATTAACAAACAGTCTTTGTTACTGTCAGTCGCTTCATCCATCTGCAGAGCAAAACAGTTGTGTCGTATCTTCTCATTAAGCTGCTCCTCTATGTCTTTTGACATGTCATAAATGCGCCTCGCGATAGTATTGTCTGACAGTGGAATAACCTTTAGTTTGCTGGCTGTTGCTTCATCAATCATAGTTGAAACCATATCAATAGCGGAAGGTAGTATTAATTCCTCCGCTATTGTGTGTGGCTTTTTACACTGAGCAACACTGTACGCTATTTTGTAGGAGGTGAGTTGAGCATTTGAAGGCACAGATGCTGCTTTAGTAAAGCAACTCTGTTGTGCACGACAGTTTAGTAGTTTTTTTCTGAAGAAATCAATGGGCTTCTCTTTGTGCTCTGGATGTGAAGTCTCCAAGTGGTGTCTTAACTTGTTCAGCTTCATACCGTCAGAAGCTAATATTTTGAGACACACAACACACTGTGGTCTCTCCTCATTACCCACTGTCGTAAAGGGTGAAGCCGAGGGCGAGATATGCCTCATCATATTTTCTTGTTTTTGTTTTGGTAGTTGTGACATTTGGTGTAGATTCATCTTCTGCTTTATGTTTACCTGGCAGTCCTTTCACAAACTTGTCCATGATTTGCTTGCTAGCAGTGCAGAAGAACAATGCATCATTAATATGTAGCCTCGCCGCACCCCCCCGTCATAACTCTGGGCCCCCCTAGGGGGCGCTCCCCCCAGTTTGAAAACCACTGTTTTAACCTGACCACTTGGTTTGTCATGCCAAGAATTTTTATGGATGAGGACATAGTTATCAGCAGCTTCAGCAGCCTTAGACACAGTTTTCACATCCAGGTCATTCAAGTATGTCTGCATGACCTTTGGCAGGCTCTGCTTGAACTGCTCCAACACAATCAACTCCCGCAGGTCCTTAAAATCATAGACCTCTCTAGCCCTCAGCCAGTTATCAAAAGCTACTTCTTGTTGTTGTGCAAAGTCCAAATAAGTCTGCCCTACATCATGTACCTTCTCTGACCTGAACCATTGTCTGTATGCCTCTGGAACTAACTTGTAGGCTTTTAGCACAGCCTTTCGGTTAACGTCATAGTTGTCAATTTGATTTAGCTCTATAGCCACATAGGCTTCCTGGCCCTTTCCAGTTAAAGAACTCTGTATGAGGGTCATCCACTCCTTTTTAGGTCAGTTTCGCTGCACAGCAATCTTCTTAAACATCTCAGGATCAAACCTTGGCACTAAGGTGGTGATGAAGTGCTTTGAGAGACTCATTAAAGACTTCATCAGCTCATCAATACCCGGATCATTGGACCCCCTTCAGTTTGCCTATCGTCCCAATAGGAGTACTGATGACGCCATACCACATGTTCTCCAGTCCACCCTCTCCCACCTGGACATCGGCAAGGGGAACTATGCACGTTTGCTGTTCAGTGATTTCAGCTCGGTGTTTAACACCATAGTTCCCCTCAGACTGGTTGCTAAGCTCAGGGATCCGGGGCTGAGCTCTTAACTCTGCTCCTGGGTCTTGAACTTTCTGACCGGCAGACCACAGGTGGTGAAGATCGGAAATTGCACCTCCAGCACCCGCGCCCTCAACACCAGCTGCCCCCTGAGCCCCCTGCTCTACTCCCTGTACACCCATGATTGTACAGCCACACACAGCACCAACACCATTGTGAAATTCATGGATGACACATCAGTGATTGGCCTGATCTCCAACAACATGGAGATGGCTTACTTGGAAGAGGTGGAGTTGCTGACATCATGGTGCAAGACCAACAACCTGGACCTGAACGTCACCAAGACCAAGGAGATGGTGGTAGATTTCAGGAGGGAGAAGCAGAGGTCTCATTACGCACCATTACAGATCTACGGGACCACAGTGGAGAAGGTGTGCAGCTATAGGTACCTCGGAGTTCATATCTCTGAGGACCTAACATGGATAACCGGCATCACCTCAGTGGTGAAGAAGGCTAGACAGCTGTATCACCTCAGATGGCTGAGGAAATTTAAGATCTCCACAGGGCTGCAGAAAACCTTCTTCTCTGCCGCTATCCAGTCTGTCATCTCTGGAAGCATCACCGCCTGTACAGCAACTGCTGTGCCCAGGACCGGAAATCTCTCCATAGAGTGATCCAATGCTGAGTGCATCACTAGAACTGCATTGCCCTGCCTTCAGGACATTTACACCAGGCGGTGCAGGTCCAGAGTGACCAGGATCATGACGGACATTCACCACCCCAACCATGAACTGCGAAACTGCCTTCTGGCAAGTGCCTATGCAGTGTCATGGCCAGGACTGAGCGTCTGAGGAGGAGCTTCTTCCCTCAGGCCATTCGGTCAACAAACTCCCATAAATCAACGTAACACACACTCAGCACACACCATATATAACACACATGCATACACACCCTGCTACTTTGCACATGGTCTTTCTGTAAATACTTTTGTCTTTGTCTCTTATTTATATCTATTTCTTGTTTATCATATATATATATATACATATATATACATATATATATATATATATATATAAAGATGTTATTTTATTCTCTTTTTCAGTTTTATTTTCTCATTTAAATTTTATTTTCTTGCTGCACTATTTTTTTGCACAGTTGACAGAGTGGTTGCAATTTCATTTCACTGCTGCTGTACTTGTACAATTGCATGTGACAAATAAATCTTTGAATCTTGAATCTTGAATCTCTTAAGGAGAAACATTTATTTGCTTCAAAAGCTTCTCTCTGTTCCTGGCATCTACAATCTAGTACAAACTTAACTTTTTCAAGATCAAGCTTCATCTTCTCATGCTCCCTCTCTTTCTGCTGTCACTCATGCTCCCTCTCTCGCTCCTTCTCCTGTTGCCTCATCCTCTCATGCTCCCTTTCTCCCTCCCTCTGCTGTCACTCATGCTCTCTCTCTCTCTCCTCAGGGTTACAGCTAACCAATATACTCAGTATGAGTTCTGGCTTCTTAGGCTCCTCAGATGCATCCAACTACAAATATTCCATCAGTTTCTACAATTTAGGTTTATCCAGTTTAGTTAACCGTACCCGAGTCACATCAGTTTCACAAATTTTTTCTGGCTCAAACTGTGCCATTTTCAGGTCTACCAGTTGTTAGACCACAAAAGGAAAGGAAATACAAAATACCAACAGGCTCGAGGTGAACAAAGTTACCAAAAAGGCAAGAGCAAAGCAGCACTTCTAGGCACAAAACACAAACAGATATTCATCCAAGCCAGGATAATACCAAACACCATGCCCTAGCACCTGCAAGCTAAACAACCACTTACCTCGCCAAGCCAAGTACAATAGTATAACCACCCAAACGCTACACACAGTATAGTCAGCCTAACGCAGACCGCATTACTGCAATACTCCGGCACAAAACAACGCGAACTACACACAAACAAATGTCAGCCTACCCACTGTTAGCTAGCGTAACAGCGCCCTGTTTGCTTAGCATAGCTGAGCTCATGACCAACAAAAAGTCGCAAATGACCAAACACATGGCGCACACAATCACCACGCAATACACACTACTACACCTGTTCTGAACAAACGCTATGTTTCATAATCCCGGACGAGCCCCCACTTGTTGCGGCGCTACACTTACCCGGCTCTTGATATCACAACTGACTAAGGCAAGCCAGCCTGTGACCTAATGCCTCTCCCTGCGTGTTGTATTTGACGTGAGCGTGTACCTAGCTTACCTGGGTGAATGTAACCTTCCCTTACTAGTGAGGCATGCGTGGTTGACTCACCGCCAGGTCACATCCTGCAGTTGCTCCTGCGGCCAGCTCGTTCCGACCACATGACCTCTCCGGTCCTGACTCTGGTGCCTTCCGTCGGTCCAGTTGGCCAGCCTGCGCGTTGAAGGAGGTTCAGTTTTAAAAGGTGAAAGTGAGTGTTTGTGGTTGTGGGAGACAACTCCCGTTTTTCAATCTCAATTGTCTTCAAAATGTCTTGCCTCCAGCGTGTTCCCTCCAAAACCAACAATCTCCCACAGGTGCATTTCCTGGCGGCTAATCAGTCAGAGCCACCACCCCCAAGTGTGACGTCAGTTTCTCACCCTACACCTACAACCTACCAAACCACGCCTACTTCCTATGCAAGACCTTCATATCATAACACTATACTATTGGTCTATTGAAAATATCTGAAAAATGCATTACCCTCTTCAACTGAATTAAGTCACTTATTTATAGACTTTTACCCAATTCATTAAGAAAACATACACCCACTAAACACATCTAAGTTTCCCTTTTCTGACATTATTTTCAATGTATCATGTATGTAACATTAACCAGTTACTTTTTAACAAGGTTTCCTAGCGGGGAAATAAGAAGATAGAGGCATACGGCTTCCACAGTTCTGGTCAATATAAGTTAGCAGTTAGTAGCTATTATGTTCTATTATGTTTTTATGACATACCATATAACTTGTATAAGAATATGTATGTATATGTATATGTATATCTTATCATTATCATTGCACAATTTATTTATTATTTATTTGAGTTGATTTTCTATAAACTCTCTTTTCTGACTGATGGTGGTTAATCAAGTCAAATGATAGACAGCATGGTAAAATCATTACTCTACAGTAAGACATGACTTCACATGCTGGCCTAGCTTTGCAAGGTTTGAACAGACTAAGATCATTTTAATTTTAGTAGCCTCCCTTTATGCCTGTTTGTAAGATGTTTGAGGCCCTTTAGACATAAATGCTAACAAGAAGGGAAAAAGAAGAGTCAGTGTGAAATGATGAGCATATTTGCAGTCAAAAATGTTGGCACAAAATAAATATGTTCATGGCTACTTTAACTGGACTCTTTCCTACAATAACTTTTCAAGATAAGCTGTAAAATCTAACTCTGTTTTGTCTCATTTTTCTGTGCTCAAAGATGATCGGCACTACAAAGGTAAGAACATTTTCCTTTTTAAATATTAATGTGGGAAAAAACATCATCATCAACTGAAATGAATTGTGCTAGAAGGAAAGGTATGATTCAGTATGGTAGCCCCCATTTGCTAGGTTGCGAACACGTCTACTAATGTTCTCCAAGACATAAATCCCTTTTCTGTACCCTATCAACTGGAATAAGTGTTTCAACAGACTCTGCACCATGAGGGACATATAAAAAGGTGGAGACAAGGACAAATTTACCTGCACATCAAGTACCAAGAGATTCCGAAAACCAATTCCATCTACAGCTACTGGAACAAATCAGGCTGAGGGTCCAGGCTTGCAGGGATGTTGTCTTTGATGTGCTGGAGAACCAGTTTTAAAACATTTCAATGATAGCTGGCTGTCTTAAGGCAGTCTTCTCCTCTCCTCTGTAGTTGTTGGAGTGTGTCCACACCATTGGCGCAAGTCAGCCCTTGTCAGTGGCTTTTTCGCCATTTGAGCATGTAGAATCGGCACCAGAGGTCGTCCGTGGGATTAGCTGATTAGCTGTACAGCTAAGTTGATCAGTGCACAAAAGTAGAAATGGAAAAAGGAAAAGGTAAAGCCCCTTGAGCCGGTCACTATAGTGTCCATGATTTCACCCATTTAGTGTGATATCTTGTCTGTGCTTCTTCGCCAGTGCCTCTTGCAACTTTTTATCAGACATATTCTCGATTAGAAGGGGTGAAAAAAATGCTGCTTGACCATGACAGTTGTTTGTATCTGACATCACGTGGTGCGGAAGTGAGTGCGGAAGTGAGAGTAGCAGCAGTAACAACAACATGAGCAGGTCTCTTTGAGCCGTGTCCTGCAACAATGGTGCGAAGTGTTGCCTTACTGTGAAAATTTCATATCACTTGCAAGAAGACCATATTTCGGCAAAATACTTGCCAACAGCACGATCTTCCGCGTTTGACAGCGTGGGAAAATCGCTGTCAGCTAACATCCACCTAGCTTACCGAATACCCAGCTACCTCACCGGGCCCAAGGTTGGGCCCGTGCGGCATGCCTCCACTTACCCCAGCGGATGTTGAGCTGTCCATCCTGAGGTCCGAACTACTCTCAATCGAGAGCCTCCTGGATGATGTCCTCCAGCGGCAGGCCCTTCTCCTTTCCCGGGTGGACGCGCTGCAGCAGGGTGCTCCCTGCAGCTCTGAATGTCCACCGGCTGAGGATGTTCCTGGGCCATTTGAACCTCACTCTCCCTCCTGGGCGTCCGTTGTGAGGAAGGGGAAACGGGTCTCTCTCCCTCTGTTTACTCCCGAGGATGATGACCTCGACCCTGTCCCGCTGCACAACTTCTTCACCCCTCTTGAGAGGCTAACTGAGCTTGCGGCCACATGCTCACAGCTCCCCCCGGGGCATCAAGTCCCGGTCCGCTCCCTCAACAGGAGACGTCGCACCCCACCGACGAGTCCGTTGACTTCGCAAAGTAAACGTCCCAGACGCTCTTCTCCTCCTCCTACGATCTCCAGCTCTGAACGTACTCATCTAATTGCGCAGCTGGACCCGCTGCGATCGTCTCTCCAATCAGAGGGACTGGTCACTCCTGAGGCCGGCGATGACGTCATCAGCACAGGTGACTCGAAGGTAGCAAACGATGATACATCTGCCACTATCCTGTCTTCTCTCTCATCCAAAATAACAATCCATAACAAAGGCTGTATGGATAGACCTCCTGAAATTCTCGTAATTGGTGACTCTATCATTAGAAATGTTGAACTCCCAGGCGCCATTACTTACTGTCTTTCCGGTGGTAAAACAGCAGATTTCACAGAGCTGACACCTGTCCTCCTTGAGCTCCACCCTTCCGTTCACTATGTATTTCTGCATACAGGAACTAATGACGTCATGTCTAGACAATCCACAAAACTCTACTATGAACTTGAGTCTTTGGTAAATACAGTTGAGAGCCTCGGAAAATGTTGTATTTTGTCTGGCCCAATTCCTACTATGACCAAAAGCTCAGAGCGTTTTAGTCGCCTTTTTAGCCTGCATACATGGATGCAGAACTTCACAACTGCCACTGGACTAGGCTTCATTAGCAACTTTGACTATTTCTGGACTGAACAGGACCTGTTTAAAAGTGATGGGTTACATTTAAATAGGATGGGCACCAGCAGGTTGATTCACAATCTCATCAACTTCACTGCGTTCAGTCTAAATTGACACTTTCCCCAGCTAGACCCTGCCCAGTGTCCTAACCTGGCATCCCATAACCCTGTCCCTGACAGTGCGGGTCAAGCTGGTGCTGGATCTGTCTCCTCCATTGACTCTCTCACCCATGTTAAATCCTCTGTCAGCCCTGGTGCTGGTGCTGGTGGTGATGGTGGTGATTGTTTTATCAAGTCACTTATTCCTGTTAGGATTCCTGTTAGGATCACTGAAAGGCAGTGTGCACTACCATCTTCCACTCAAAGTCCACACAGAAACAACCTCATCACAGTTAAAACCACTTCTTTAACCCCTGCTTTTAAATCAGCTAATTTCTGCTTACTCAATGTAAGGTCCCTTGCAAATAAGTCTTTTATCTGCCAGGATTTTATCATGTCAAACAATATTGACTTTTTTATCATCACAGAGTCCTGGATTAATCCTGATGAATGTGCCCCTCTCATTGAGTCTTCCCCCCCAGATTATTTATTTTTCCACCAGCCGAGAATGACAGGCCGAGGGGGGGGCCTTGCTGTAATTCACAGAAATGATTTTAACTGTTGTCAAGTCCCGCTTGGCTGCTTCTCTACTTTTGAGAGTCTTACCTTTATTTTAAAGAATAAATTGCCTATTTTATGTGTTTTAATTTACCGACCCCCTAAGCTCATTTCTGGTTTTATTAAGGAATTTTCAGACCTTTTATCAGTCATCATGTTACAATATGACAGAGTTCTCATTCTTGGTGATTTTAATATCCATGTCTGTTGCCCTTCTTCCTCCTCGTTTACCTCTGATTTTATGAAACTTTTAGATTCTTTTAGTTTGACCCAATATGTGAAGCAGCCCAGCCATGACAAAGGGCACACACTTGACCTTGTGCTCGCCCATGGTTTCTGTGTGGATGAAGTGAACTTGGTTGATTTTGCCGTCTCTGATCACAAGGCAGTGCTTTTCCAGGTTCCGCTCCTCTCTCCTGACCCCAAACCCCCCACACTGATTCACTCCCGCCCCCTAAATTCACTGTCTGTTCCTCGTTTCAGCCAAGCTTTTATGTCCTCAAGCACGGTTCTTAATACAGGTGAACAACATGGCCTCACCGTAGATGAACTTGTCAGTGGTTTTAACAGCTCTTGCACAAACATCTTAAACTCTATAGCTCCAGTCAGGCTTAAAAAGCTGAAACCTCATTCTCTGCCATGGCTAAACGAAGAACTAAAGATTTTAAAGAGACGATGCAGGATGGCAGAGAGAAAATGGAAAAAGGATCAACTCAGTGTCTCCCTTGCTTCTCTAAAAGAGCTTATGTTGCATTATCAGTGTTCAATCAGAGAAGCAAGAAACAACTATTTTTCTGAGTTGATTTCCAAACAGGGTCATAATCCCAGAATTATTTTTAAAACTATTAATTCTGTGGTTGGTCCCCCTCCCAGCCAGCCAGTTGAATCCTCCCCAGACAAAAGTGAAGAATTTCTTAATCACTTTTTAAACAAAATAGTGGAGATCCGGCAGCATTTTAACAATGATTCCAGAGACTTGGTAGTTGACTCCTGCCCACTTTCAACGTTAACCCACTTCAGTGAAATCTCTCTGTCTACCCTGGAACGTACTATTGCACTTTCAAAATCATCCACCTGCCTTTCAGACTGCATTCCCACTTGGTTTTTAAAAGCTGTATTTCAGACGGTTGGTCCAGACATCTTGGCCATTATTAACAGCTCATTGTCTACTGGTACTTTCCCCTCCTATTTTAAACATGCCACTGTTTACCCTCTTTTAAAGAAACCCTCTCTAGATCCCTCTATTTTAAGTAATTTTAGACCAATTTCAAAGCTGCCTTATTTATCCAAGATTTTAGAAAAAATTGTCTCTACTCAACTGATTTCTTTTATGAACAACAATCATATCTTTGAAAAATTTCAATCTGGTTTCCGCTCCCTTCACAGCACCGAGACTGCACTGGTCAAGGTTGCCAATGACTTACTGCTTGCAGCAGACACAGGCCTGTATTCAATATTAATTCTCCTTGACCTGAGCTCAGCTTTTGATACAGTGGACCATAATGTCCTAATCAGCCGTCTGAAGAATTATGTTGGTATCAGTGATGTGGCTCTGGATTGGTTCATCTCCTATTTGTCCAACAGGTCTTTCTCTGTAATGTGTGGAGAAGCCTCCTCTTCTTGTGCTCCTCTCTTCTGTGGGGTCCCTCAGGGGTCTATTTTGGGTCCCCTCCTTTTCACTGTTTACATGTTACCCCTGGGGCAAATCATGCGTAGACATAATATTGATTTTCATTGCTA